>NC_084529.1:28867405-29167405 GCF_024500275.1 Phycodurus eques
TGATTTACTATGAATCTCTGCATTATACTTTCCCCTGGTGGCCAAGGCATGCACACCAATGGGATCACAATGTCAGGAGGCATTGAAGCATGAAATCATGATGCACCAACTGTTGAATTATTTACATTCCATTGAATTGTTATCACTGCATGATTTTATAAAGTGCAAGACTGTAGAGTGCTACAGTATTTTTCTGATCAAAACGTTGTGTGTTTTTTGCGGGACTGGCATTTACGTTCATTTCATTGTTTTGACTTAACAACTGTGGCCACAGAACAGATGAAAGTTAAAGGTCCCCTTTCATCAAAATATATATATTCTTTTCCCACTGGTTTATTCATAAAACAGGTCAAATTCGTCTGCAACTTAAGTTTGACATCTATGCGGTTTGTTGATTGAATGCAATAGCCCTTGAACACCAAACCGCTTACAAAATGGGTGGATTTGAAATGGCCGATGTTTTGACGTCATTTTGTCAGTTAATATTCAAGTACCTGCCCACTTCGTGGTTGCTGCGCGCCCACCCGTCTCAGGGAAAATGGCTGAGTGACAACGCGGCTGTGTCACGTGCAAAGCTTTGCATTAAGCACCAAACTCAGACGAGCTGAGGAATAAATGGCTTCAATTTATTTTTTGATAAGGTCCTAAGCATTTCGGAGCCCCAATTGTGCTGTGTTCCGGTCCATTCGTGATGGGGGACTTCGTGAAATAAGCTTTCACACACTGCTGGAAGTGCATTTGTGGGTTTTAATATCCTGTATCTGCCGCCAAGCCATGCAAATACAGTATATAAAATAATACGTGTTGTGTTTTCCAACAACACTTCACTGTATTTCTAAGTTATAATTTAACTGTAGATTAAAAAGCGAAGCTTGAGCTCATTGTCACCAAAATGTGCACGAGCAATGAACGTGAAATGAGCGCAGAACCGTCATCTCAAAATATCCTCCTTTTTTTATTTTCCCCCACGTCCCCTCCTCTGTGGGGTTGCGAGTTACCAACTGTCGTTTCCGCTCACGTTTCTTATTAGTGGGAGACCGATCCAACGCTTGGTGAATTCTGCTTCACAATTTGAGACCCCACATCAAAGCCTCCAAACGCAACGTAGCTATGAACACCTGGCCGTCAAGATATCGTCAACTGCCAACCAGAGCGACGCTGTTTTCCCATATTAAAACTGAGAATACCAGAGATCCAATCAGAGAAAAAAAGTTATTTACATGTCAAATATTATGAGAAACCTGGCCAGGTGAAAAAGACCAACTAAAATAGCTTGAAAAAGGGCATCCCGGGTATTTTCAACCCAAATGATCTCGCAAACCTGATAAAAGGACATCAAATATTATATTACAAAAAATGTTGATGGCATGGGACCTGTACTGTGTGTTCAGGACAGTAAAGTTCATAGGTTTGTCTATGTCTGTGCATGTTGATAACCTTAGTCGCTGGGGATGTCTTTGTTATCTCCACAAGTTCTGAAATTTCCATGGAGTCAATTTCACACAACACAGAACTTGTCCAATTTGTGGACCTACGTTAGACTTTGCAAATCCTTTTGGGATCACTGAGCCTCGCCTCGGCGGGTCCATTAACTTGGCGAGGCTCTGTTGTGTCATCTCAGACACACAGAGCCTTGCAGAATATTTAACCACCTGGAGCAGATTCACTGCAGCCTTCCGGGAATAAATATGCATGTGTTTATTGTGTGGGAGTCGCATGGAATTAAACGAAGCGCCATCTTCCGTTGTTTGCATAGTGTGTCGGTACATGCACGCTTCTAATCTTCAAGCCAATCCAGAGGCACTTTAGTCAAAAGATGAATCTTTTTATCTTCCATTCAGACACCAGGTGGCCATAAAACATGCTATTTCTGCATCTGTTTCTTTCTCGCCAGGCCATTGAACATGGACACTAATTGCCATTATAAGTGGCACAATATAATATCTTTATCAAATGAGAGATGAACAACCTCAAGCTCAGCAGTGCAGTGATTTTAAACATGGCAAATAATGGAAATGGAGAACCAATTCAAGTATTTGGATATGAACTACGATGTTAATAAGATGCCAACAGTTGGTGGCATCTTCTTACTCAATGAATGCTTTCTAGAGTAGAAAGCATTCATTTAAAGTCAGGGCCTTTAGTTGTACAAACGCTTATGAATGGATGAACTCCATGCTGCTTTCTGTTGCTCGGTCCTAACGACGTGTAAATGGTTTTCCTTCTGTTTTTATTCTTTGTTCCTCTAGTGCACTTCAGTTGGAAGCAGTACTAATTAACGATCAGGTTTCAGCCTTGCATATTACTCACTGCGTAGTGTGGCCAAAGAAAACGAATGTGTATTGTACTGTGGTCCTATTTTTTGTTGTTTTCGTTTTGGTCTTTGTTGAATTCACTCACAAGTTGCCCGCTGTTCCGCGAAATGTGTACAGGTCAAATGATTAGAGCTACCCATTTGCACACCATCATTTTATCCATCCATTTTCTATATTGGTGAAATCCTCAAGGGTCACGGGTGATCTTTAGCCTATGCCGGCTGTCAGTGGGTGAGAGGTGGGGGACTGGTTGCCTTTCAATCACAGGGCACATATCGACAAACAACGATTCACATGAACACATATAGACAATTTTGAGTCTTTGATTACCCGAACATGCATGTTTTTAGAATGCGGGCGAAAGCCAGAATACCCAGAGAAACCCCACCTAAGCACGGGGAGAACATTCAACCTCGACACGGGAATTTTATAACCTTTTGCCCGAAGCTTACAGTTTTACTCTTTCCATATCAGTGTGCTGCAGAGAAAATAGATCAGTGTGATCTGAGGACCCCTGGGTCCTAGTACTCCTAACCTAACCAACTCCTTTCCCATGCAACAGCGATCGGGGGAATCCCACTGAGAGCAGTACCGTGCGAATGAGTTACCGCGTGGCTCGTGGCTGCGGCAACGGCCCCCGGGGATGCAGAGCGTATCAATGCGGCTGTTCATGCCGGCAAGGTCACGGAGAGAACTCTTCGCCGGAGGTGAAAGAACCCCGTGTTCCCGTTTTGAAGAGAGAGATTGGTCTCATCGATACATATAACGTGACCCCTACTGACCTTCATGTCAATGTTTTGGTTACAGTGACCCGCTTCCATTGCTGGACCTCTTTTTCGGGTAATTAGCCTTGGCACGTCCTTGCTATTCATCGCTGCCCCTCAATCTCTCGTATAACAGTCTTGTCATATCACACTTAGCGCACTTTTGTAGCCGCACTGACCTTGACGATGACCTCCGCTGGGATTTTTGTTAAGCCGATCTCACCGGCATTAACCTACTGGATATATTGAGTTCATTTTGCGTGCGGACCGTCCACCTCTGTCGTCCTGACTTATTGAGCCCAGTAATTGGATGGAAGAGGAGTGCTGATGCATTCAACGCACCTCCTCCATGAAGGACAGAATCATCGTCATCGTCATCGTCATCATTATTGCAGTAGCTCATAAAATGGATGGAGGGCATCCGTCCATCCTCCGATCTCCTCTTCACTTAATTCCATTTTAAAATGGAAGTTCTCATCCATGATTTTTCTCTTTTGCACCGTATTTCCACCATCTGTAGTATTTTAGTCTGAGCCCTTTTTTTGGTTTTTAGATTTTCATGCAATGTAACAATTGCTAGCAGAGCTGATTTCTTCTTCCAGACGTTTTTAGAGCCGTTCAAATGAAAGGGGCATGTCACGGATTGGCTGTCAGATATAAAGATCATTCTTTACATCGCTTCAAAATGTGAAAATATGTTTATACTTTCTGTAGAACCTTTTTAAAACTGAGAGCTGCTTTTTGGATACTGATGAATGCAAAGGGCTACCAGTTTGATAGTCACTTCTGAAACAACAAGTTTGCTCAAAGTATTTGGGGATAAATCATATCATCTTTCCATAGCTTGTCTCCACGAATGCTATGGTCTGATCATGCACACAATACTGACCTTTGAACTACGCTAGTTTTTTTTTTTTTTTTTTTTTTTTATAAAGGCACTATCACACTATTCACAGCCAAACTTTACTGCAAACGCTGGAATATGTCCTCGCTGGCAGTTGTTCTCTTGGAGCACAGGTCCTTACTGGGGTCAAACAGTCTTAAATTAGATGTAACAGATTGCGAATGTGTATATGCAGTAAGTGGTTGTAGCTTTGTCTGTGTGAGTTATATGTGGCACAATAAGCCATGCTTGCATTTGCTGCTTAAGCCCTGTTAGTCACTCAAGCGTCTGACTTTTCACCCTCGGTGTCTATTAGACATGGCTACGGTATGTGTAATGTAACACAAGCCCATATATCGGGCCAGCCTGGAATTCTCTTTTTATGACCCTTTAATTTGCACTGCGTGTTAACACTGTCAGAAAGTCATCATTCTTGTTGATATTTACGACTTGGGAAGCGGTAGCTCGACTGAAATGAATTCATTGAGAAAGCATTTGAAATATTCTGTCAACCTCAAAGTACAGCTGACAGTATTATTTTTAAAGGAAGAATCGGCAGCAAGGCAGATGGCAAGGGACAAGTGGAGGGAACGTTCTTAAAAAAGGATAATAATCAAGTTAGACCTCAGTTTTTATCCAATGCAACTTAGATTAAGAGCAGTTAAGAATCATCCAGCGACAAATGACTCTGTTAAGTCTTCATATTGATGCCCAATGCACTCTTATTTTTGATTTAGCAAAGATTTACAGTCCGCATTTGTTTACAGAGATGGATGAGTGCTCTTTAACATAATCCACACTGAAATTGTTTGAGCACTCTCAAAAAGTAGAGCCTCCCCCCCCCCCAAATAAAATGCTTGGCCCATTTGCTATGAGTATAAGTGCACCACCCACTAAAATAAAAGGAATATGACTCAGTAGACCGCAGACCACCGCCAAGCTGTAACAAACCAAATAAAATGCGGCACATCTGTTCTGTTTGTTTGTCCATAGAAAAAGCGACAAGGGGCTGTTTGTGGAATCAGCAGCATGCACTTTGAGCATAATAGCCCGTAGATGGCAATGGATTCATTCTTCCAAACCTTAATTTAAATCTCGAGAGATCATTGAGGGCAAACGATCATTTTCAATGACGTCGAGAGGACAGGACAGAAACACAACAAAGAGCAAACGTTAAAAATAGTTACATTCAAAAGCAAAATACAGTGGTGCCTTGAGATACGAGTGGTTTGTAAACCCCTGTAATGGCTAACGGATCCCTGTAGATGACAGCATTGCATTGCTTTGGAATTGAAATCAGCACAGCTTTTGGGTAGAAAAAAATTCTTCAAGTGTAGTACACTTCCTTCCATCCATGTTCTTGGGATGTGGGAGGGAGTACCAGGTACCAGTTCAAATGTTTTTCATAAAAATGTTAAAATCCCCTTTACACCTCTCCAGGCATGCACACCAGCATCAGCGAGATCCTGAAGGAGAAGAGCCTGAAGCCGTCCCGCCGCAGTCTGCCCTGCCTGGTCCAGAGTCAGACCCATCCCGTCAACCTCAACCACTTCCTGTCTGTACCTTTGAGCCCGGACCCCAAAGCCCAAGTGGAGGTTCTGACTCAGAGCATCAGCACCTCCTGCAGCCTCCTGCCGCCACAGACAGGTCAGTCTCGTCACAAACAGGAGTTACGTCACTATTCTGCATCACTCTGTGTGTGCGTGTGTGTGTACACATTTGTGTGCGTGCGTGTATGTGCTGTAAAAGCTTGCCTTAGGGGTTGTCATATTACCACCGAAAGGTGTGTTTACAGGATTATAACAAGATTAGGTTTCAAGCTATTTAGCAGAATTGATGATTCTTTTTTGGTAATCATATTACACTCACGTTTTTCTAGCCCCCCCCCCACTAGTGGCTCTATTGGTATCAAAACACTGCAATTACCCCTTGTTATAAGCATCTGTGGAGTACCATTTTACTATTGTTGACTTCTATTATCCGCAATTAACTGGCACTCAGTCGCATCAGGTCTGCGACAAATATCATTAAAAGTTCTCTTTTTTCCTAATGCATTGCTCTTCCGTCATTGCCCTCATTCCCTCCATACTTGTTTTGTGGATACTATGCAGCTGGCAGGATGCTGCAGAAGACGTAGAAAAAGACATGCTGTTCCAGATATAATGTGCAGTTTCGGGGGGGGGGGGGATGAAGTAGTGCCGTAATGTTGCTCCAATTACAGTGCAGCACTGTATGGAAATGTTCCTTGGTGAAGGAGTCTTTCATTTATCTCAGTGTGAATCCAACCCAGTGTTATAAATAAATAAAAAAGCAAGAAGATGCATACCGGTGTGCACAAGACTCATTAACATAAAATGTCTGCATTGCGCTTTTTATTTTCGTTTGTGTATATGCAAATTTTCTCTCTCAAAAAAAGTTTACCTATTTTTTGATTGCAAAAACTTGATTTTTTGATTTTCTGTGAGGCGGCACCTGGTTAGCACATCTGCCTCTCAGTTCTGAGGACCCGGGTTCAAATCCCGAAAAAAGAAAAGAAGAAACCTAGAGCAGGAACCACAGATGGAGGGATCCCCCTTCCAGGATTTACCAGGCTGCAACGGATGCCGAGTGGGCAAAATGTAGCACGTCATATGGTTGTGTACAATGTTAGGTAAAACAGCATAAGAGTCCATTTCATGAGCTGAAGCGCCGCAGGACTTTTCGCCTTCGGGAAAGTGGTTATTCCTCAGGACCGGACCCGGTCGGTTTACGTAGAAGTGGTCCACCTCAGATCTTACAGTACCAAGAAATCAGCAAGATAGGAATGTGCTATTTTCGGAGTAAGTAGCAAAACCTTCAAATCGCATCTCAAATGAACCGGGAGCCAGTGCTTGTTAGCCAGTACCGGGGTAATATGATCAAACTTTCTCCTCCTTGTCAAAGGTCTTGCTGCAGCATTTTGTACTAACTGCGGGCTTTGAAGACGAGACAGACTCTGCTAAAAGTTGTAAGGGGGGCATCGCTAGATCAGGTATGTTTTAGACGTGTCAATTATTGCACGTTGTGCGTGCGCGTGTGCTCGTGTGAACAGCAGAGAACAGCAAGGATGAGTACACAGAGGAGTCTGAAACAAGAGCATGGGAAACCAGAATAGACGGATCACTTCTGCCACGAAAACCTAGCACACGGGCTAAACGTGAGGCCCGCACTGAGTCCCTCAAGGTAACGCACCCCTCGGTAATCCACATTCCCTGCGCTAAACCTCCAAACATTTTACACTACTGTTGTATGACTTTTAACATGCCCAACTTGTGTTTTGTAACCCGTCCTTCATTGCTGCTGCAGGGAAGGAATCCGTCAGCTGCATCTGGACTGTTCTTCCGCGATGGAAAGAAACGCATCGACTACATCCTGGTTTACAAGAAGTCCAGCCCGCTGGTGGAGAAGAGGTGCACCTTTGAGAAGAATTTACGCGCTCAGGGCTTAATGCTGGAAAAGGAGGTGAACATTCTTCTCAAGGACAAAAGCAAGATGAAAAAGCGACGTGAAATTCTTGCTAGATAGGATGAACAATGTGTTAACACATTTGTATCACATCTTTTTGTTTTTAATAAATCCAACACTTCTGTATTTTCACTTCTATTTTCTAAAAGCCTTCCTTGACGAACAATGACATCATGTTCGTCAAAATCCACACTCCCTGGGACACACTTTGCAAATATGCAGAACAGATGAACATCCGGATGCCTTTCAGGTAACACAACAAGGGATTAAAATGCACCATATATGTTCTTGCAGTGGCTGGAAGCTTCTTAAATTTGTCTCTCTTTTCCTGTGGAAGGAAAAAATCCCACTTTACAGACTGGAAAAGAAAAACCTGGGGCAGGTAATTCTTTTTGGATTATGATTTTTGTCTGTTGGATGATTCAATGGCAATGGAAATAGGCAGGCCCTGAGAACACTTCCTTAGACTGGGGTTTCTTTTCAGCATTGTAATCATATAAAAATACAAAGCAAGGCTTTCAAACGGCTTTCGAAAATCCAGGATGAAATGCATTGTTGGCATTGTTGTCTCAGCAATGATAGAGAATTAAACTGTCCAACCATGTCAAACATTGCAGGAACGAACATGTCGAAGACGCTTTTCATAGAACAATACTGTCACTCACCCACATTGACTGCGCTCTCCCAGTGCAACTATCTATAGTCGTTCAGTCAAACACCAACGAGTGGCACAGGCTTATTTGCATTCTATTTTTAGAAGGATGCTTTGAAGTGATGTTCAAGTGATGTCCAAGCTCCGCTCCGGACTCCAAATTTCTTGTCTCATCGCCGCGAGCAGACAGAATCATAGCAGTGACAAATCAACAATCGCCTACAAAGCGGCTTTGTTTTGTTTGGTTGGGGGAAATATTCCCCTTTAAAAAAGTCAGTATGAGTTTACGAAGAGTAAACATTTGGTTATGGTGTCTGACATTATGGTGGAATTTGAAGCGCAGTCATCTGTATTTTAGCGTGCCCGTGTTGCTAGAAAATAGTCTTTATCCTTTCTTGCCATTCCCCAAATACTGGAGCCTTTTCTGCGTATGACTTTTCAGCGTGAGCGATGATGACCATTCGTGTTGGCTCACAGTCTTTTCCAAAGCTGCTGTACTTCCGTCAAAACTCAGACGTACATATGCTCTCAGTGTTTACTAACGGTCTGTCACTTACTCACATCCCCTGTAGGGCTGAACAACTGGACCATGTGCAGGCGGTGGCAGCTTGCTGCATCCATATCAATACTTGTACCTGAGTACGTGCTCTCCTTATAGCAGACATAAACCCCGTATTCACACAGAGTCCCCGTTGATATTCATCTCATCAATACCAGGGTGGCAGCATCTTTAAGTCATTTGACGGCGCCTCAAGTTGAATGTGAGGTGGCTCACAGGATCGCATCGCCATATGAGTCTGGACCCCGAATGAAATCAGTTTGCGTTCTGGACGGATGAATATCATAGTGCCATGTAATGACCCCTATAGTCACATGTGTTGATCAAGACTGCCATAAACACTATCATGAAAACAAAAGGCTTTATCAAATATGATTTGCAAATATTCTAGTGGCGGAATGAGAGATAAACTAATGATACTTACGTAGCCAGGGGATTCAAACTGGGGGATGAACTTGACACCGTCAAGGGGCCCTGACCATTCGGGTGGCCCCCCCGGTTGTCTGACAAATGATTTCTGCAAAGAAATCTACGTTCCCACACCCGAGCACTTGGCCTCTTTTTTGAAAGAAAAATTCACTATCTGCCTTGTTTTGAAGTTCGTGCCACCATCTAGAGCTCATAACTCCATTTTTACACACGCCAAGACACAAAAATCGTCTTAGCAACGCCTCGTATTTTGAAAAACTAAAAAGGCGGGTCACTTGTAAATTGAGGTAAGGAGAAGGGTAATAGATATAGTACATGCATTTTTTTCCTGAAAAATAATCTTAGGTAGCCGGCACGGTGGACACGCCTGTGTGGAGTTTCCATGTTCTTCCCGTGCCTGGGTGGGTTTTCTCCGGCATTCCGGTTTTCTCCCACATCCCAAAAACATGCGTGGTGGGTTGATTGAATCAGAATCAGAATCATCTTTATTTGCCAAGCATGTCCAAAACACACAAGGAGTTTGTCTCCGGTCGTTGGAGCCGCTCTAGTACAACAGACAGTCAATCTACAGAACACTTTGGAGACAGAAAGACATTGAAGACTCCAAATTGCCCGTAGGTGTGAATGTGAGTGCGAATGGTTGTTTGTTTCTATGTGCCCTGGGATTGGCTGGCGACCGGTTCAGGGTGTACCCCGCCTATCGCCCGGAGAGAGCTGGGATAGGCTCCAGCGGCCCGTGGCCCTCGTGAGGATAAGCGGTAAAGAAAATGGATGGATGGCTGGATGGAAATCTTAGGTATTAAATCTAAGATATTAAAACTTATTGTGATTGTATTACTGGTTTTGAGTATGATAATGCTTACTATAAAATAGGAGATATCATAATTCTATAGGTTTAGCTAGTATTAATACTTGTAGTTTTAAGACAGTGCGGGGTTTTTAAGGCTTGCCGTGCTTACTTGAGAAAAAGTCAAAGCCAAATTTTTGACGATCTATTGGTAAATACTTTTGCTTAAATGAGGTAATATGGTCCTCATTTGAGGACTTTTTTTTTTTTTTTTTTTTTTTCTTCTTTTTCAGACCAGTTTTTGCAGTGTATCTGTAATACGTATTGAGATGTCAGGGCATGTCAGTGGTGGAGTAAAAGTTAATGATCCACTTTCTAATGTCAATCTTCATGTTAATCCGTGCCGTTAATCCCGTCCCGCTGCGCTCCATCTGTGCAGCCGCTTTCATCTGAGATGTCGTCAGATAAAGAGCTGGCTTCCCAGAAATCCCATGAAGCTGGACAAAGAGGCGTTGCCGGACCTGGAGGAGACCGACTGCTATACTGCCCCCTTCAGTCGAGCACGCATGCATCAGTAAGACATCAAGTCACTCCTCGGCAACATGGTCGCTCCTGCCTGTTTGCCTTATCTGTTAACAACATACAGTCATGGGCGTATTTCGTCCTTTGGGGGCACAAGGCCAACGGAGTCATGGGGCCCTCCACACACGTGGACTGCAAAGATTTTGGAAATTCTTTTTTTTTTTTTTTTTTTTTTTTTTTAATCATCAACTAAAAAGTGTGAATTTACACGATAACCATTATTAGTCCCACAATGGTGACATTTGCAATTTGAGAAAACTCTCAGACTTCATAAACTAGATGGTCCTGAAAATGCTTCATTCGGATTATTATCTAATTTCGAATTATTTAGTAGTTGTATTTTTGTGACGAAACACATCAATTGTGTCTCTCGCCACTTCATCTCTACATCAAATGTGTCTCTCTCTGATTCTTGCCAGTTAAGCACAACTGGTGTCACCATGAAAAAGATGGAAACATTTGGTGGTTATAATGAAAACTGTTTGTTTTTAAATTGCCCTCTCCCCTTCTCTACTCCACTGAGATAACTCTGCCTCATTTCCCTCACAATGCACCAACAAGTTTGTTTTGCTACACTTTTCCTGAATCAAGTCTGCACAGGTGCAGATGGAATAGATGGAATAGTCCATTGCATGAGAAGGGAGGGGGAGCACTGAATTTTTTTTTATTTAATGTTTTTAAGCGGGTGGATTAAGACTGAAACTATAATTGTTGCTTCATTAAAAGAAAACTTCAATCATCAGTTTCTATGAGACGTTTGGGGGCCCCTGGAAATCCCAGGTAATTGTTTCCTTAATTGTAAATCCATACAGAATGAGTGTTAATTTTTTTTTAGTTGTCCTTCATAAACAAAGATGTGCAAGTGAATCGAAGATTTGCAGCGTGAAAGGAGTTGCTAATGGTCTCAATTTGGATAATATCGATTTCTTCTCAACTGGTCAGTGGCTAATGGTTTGTGCCGTTCATCTCCACACAGCTTCACTATCAACAACAGAGAGACATTCTTCTCCAACTCCACCAGAAGCAGAATAGTCCACCATGTCCTGCAGCGCACTAAATATGAAGACGGAAAATTAAAAATGGGTATGACGCCAACATAAATTCCAGTATTCAACAGCTTGGAATCAGCACCAAGTTATAAACACATCGCTCTAATAAATGCATTAAGGATATGTTTTCTTTCATTATGTGTGAATGATTTCTGTTTTTATTCTGCCTGCATTTAAATTGCCTCAAAGTTATGCCACTTTTTGAAGAATAGTTCTTGCCCCAAAATGTAATCGTCGCTGGGGGGGAGCTGGGAGAAATATTTGTTCAGGGGGGCTCGGACGATTAAACTTCACCATAGACACATGCAAACAATTTTTTCATTTTTTCATTTTTTATTTCTTGGGGGGGGGGCTGAAGCCCCCCTAAAATAATCCGAGTGACGCCACTGGCTCCTGTACTGAAATAATGCCTGCTCTTTTGTGACAGCCAACGGGCTTTGCTCACCAAAGCCTCGCCAATGATGAACTTCAACGGAGGCTACATGAATATTTGAATCAAGCCAAACCACTCCCCAATGAGACATTCAGCCTCTCCTCTTGATTTTGCTTCCTTTTCATCGAGGGGGTAACAATGCAAATGAAGGCGTCATTCATTTTAATTCACTGAATCAATGTGAGTCAGACAGTACAGTATCCTGTCTTCGTGTAAGAAACTTCATATTCATTTCTGCATTTTACAATGTGCATAAGTGATGGCACAGTTTCAAATCGAACGACTGGCTAGCGGGTTATTTCCATGTGCAGGCAGCTATTTAGAATTTGGATTGTTTTAACACCTCCCATGTGTTGAGGGTTGCATATGCCGATACATTGTTACTGCAGAGCTTTGTTTAAATAGGCCCCTCACTGCAGAGACCCAGTTCTTGACTGATTTAAACTGTAATCTGCACACTATTGCACCGCAGGTATCAACCGGTTATTGGGCAACAACACATATGAGGCTGCCTTTCCTCCACATGAGGTAAGAAGTTTAGAATTTGTGCTGAAATGTTTCACAAACTCCAGCTCATCTGCTTAGCTTTGTTCTGTTTTCTCTTCAGGGTGGCTACAAAAGCAGACATCCCATTAAGACGCACGGTGCCCAGAACCACAGGCACCTGCTGTATGAGCGCTGGGCTCGCTGGGGAATGTGGTGCAAGTACCAGCCTCTGGACCTTATCAGGTACTCTGCCTTTGGATTAGGTGACTCTTATTTTCCCTCACATGAGGTTGTGTGTCGTAATTCTTAGCCACAGCTTGGCTTTCAATACATTTGAAGAAGTGGGAGACAAATCGCAACCTAGTTGGCCTGTTCACGCTCATAGGATTAATCACTTCTGGGAACATACTCATTCATCAAACACTGCAGGTTTGTCATGTGTCTCAGTAAACTCCTGAAAAAGTGGGATGAGAATGAAACCTCCGCCTTCCTCCTCCACAAAGTACTTGATGACTTAGTTTCGAAGAACAGTTGCCAAAAACAGAACAGTACCTCTTGATAGGAAGGAGAGCAATTCAATAGAGAAAGATAATGGAAGGTAATAATCCATGTATATTATTTAGTTATCTGACACTGTATACAATCGTAATTCCAATGATACTATGAGAAATTGAACTCAAAATTCTAAAAGACGACTATTCGGTGCTGCCTTGAGATACGAGTGACTCTACTTATGAGCTGCCGTTTGGCTGATTCTTTTGCTTTGACTTGCAAGCGCAAACGTGAGATATGAGTGGCCACAGACTCAACTCACTTCACAACTAGCAGCGGTTTTGCAGATTGTGAACAATTCTTCAAAAAAGAAGAATTGGCACTCCCACTCGAAGTTTACTGTCTAAGTAAACATCAAACAAAAACAATTACACATATATTTAAAACAACCACATACCTTATCCTTTAAGTCTGCTAGCTTAATGCTAATATTTTCATATTGATTTTTTTTTTTTTTTTTTTAAATATTCCATTGAATTACCTCCAATGTGTAAGAGTAACAGTCGTTCACTCCAATTGTAAAGAGACAGTGACGGGTATACATTTAAAAACATACGTAATTGAAACAGCACCACCTTTTACACTATCGATCTAGCAGGAAGCTAACGAGCAGTATTGGTTCTCGTCACTGCATCGTATCGCACCTTCCAGCCTTGTACTTGATTGATGAGCCCAACACATACGCCTCACATGACATCTGCATCGCTGCCTCAGTCTGAATAAACATGCTTGATGAGGCTACCGTTGTAATAGCGGACGCCGTCTTCTCTCTCTGTCACGATCAGGCGTTACTTCGGAGAGAAAATCGGTCTTTACTTTGCGTGGTTGGGCTGGTACACGGGCATGTTGATCCCCGCCGCTCTGGTTGGCGTGTTTGTCTTCCTTTACGGACTCTTCACCATGGACTCCAGCCAAGTCAGGTCAGGTGACGCAAGCCCTGCGGTTACTACCGTACAGTGAGTGTGCATACAGTTCATTCATGAATATGGTTCCGAACTGAACTCACCGCTTGTCCCTTCAGCAAAGAAATTTGTGAAGCAAACACAACCGTTATGTGTCCAATGTGTGAGGAGACCTGTAAGCCGTGGACGCTGAGTGACAGCTGTGTCTATGCAAAGGTCTGCTATTTTGTCTGCACACATCTTGTCATCATTGAGTGACCATTCCAAAATTATATCAATACAAATACTATAAGGCTCCATTTTGGTGCCACCAGGTGCAGTCTACAGTCATTCTGGAAAGTATTCAAAGTTGTGTTGTGTTATGGTCTTATTTCAAAATAGATTCAATGTATTTCTCCTCAAACGTTGACACACAACACCCCATAATGACCGACATCCATCCATCCATCCATTTTCTGTACCACCTATATACTAAAACTAAAAAGCTAAGAATGTCACTATGTTGAAGAATGCCTCTAGGGGGCAACACAAAATCTTGAAAAACATTCATGCTTCCTTATATGTACCCATCTATTTTCGATGCTGCTTATATTCATTATATTAAAAACAGTTATCACTATAAACTCTTAAAATCCAATGGCCATCCGGAATTTAATTGTAAAGCAAGGACTAATTGATAATAGTAATATTGCATAATTTAGCATACCCACATGTCATTTTAACGATCCGCTAATAAACATTTAAATGTATTGACACTAAAGCTAAATCTAATCTAATGTGCATTTTAGAATAAAATACATTGCATATCAGAATCAGAATCAGAATCATCTTTATTTGCCAAGTTCTGATTCTGATTCTGATATCATACACGCATAGTAGACAATGTAGGTTTTTATTTATTTTCCTGGGAATCATCCTTTTCACATCAAAGCTGTAACATTTATTTTTTATATATATATCACATCAGCCCCTGCCAATATTGGGTCATCAACATATAATAACATATTGCATATAATGTACTAGTTTATGAGTTATAATGTATTAGTTTTATTTTTCACTTATTTACAGGGTAAGCGGTTCAGAGAATGGATGGATGGATGGTATTTATAGTGTATTTCAGATGTTTTAAAATATATATGTATTTGCAACTTGTTAAGGATGTAGATTGGGTGACGTGTTATCTTATAAATGAATGACAACGGTAAAAACAATCAATGTTGTGGCCGGTGAGTGTAAATATGAAAAGAATATTGTGTGGAAAGCCTGCATGTTTGATCGAAACCTCCGTTGTGTGTCAAGGTGACCCATCTGTTTGACAACGGTGGCACCGTTTTCTTCGCCATCTTCATGGCTATTTGGGGTAGGTCCATGCTGTTTTTCTACATTATGACAATGCCCATTATGACCAGACTTTACACCGATCTGATCGGCCTGATTGGTATCGGCTTTAATGTCATAAATCGCCGATCCAGTCAATGGCATCGTTGATCGGCTCCGCAATGGACATTTACTCCACGTCGCCGTCGTGCACAGTATATTTGAATCCAAAAGCTAGTTTATTTTGAGCCTTGTCGCACGTCTTTTGACGTAGTACGGTAAATATCTGACCGCCAATACATTTTTTTTTTTTTTTTTTTTAAACATGTCGGCGGTGTGGGACAGACGGCACGTAATGCGTGGCTCAGACTTCAAGACAAATTTGGTCTTTCTCGATTGCACCATGTCAGACTACTGCAATCAAATCTTGTATTCCGATCCCACCTCATCTTTTACGATCACTGGGCTTTATCTTGTCAACTCAACACGCGACCGGATACACTCGGTACCATGGTGACGACAACAACAATGGATCGCGTCGTGTCTATGATAAGAACAAAATGGGGAAAAAAACGTGATGGTGGTCACCGGTGCTCGGGACAGGACTTTAATTCAAGGACTGCTTGAGGTGTGTTCACATACTTTTAATGCGATACGGCTTGAAAGCAGGCAAGAAAACGTTGTGAAGTCTAGCAAGCTATTATTGGCGTTCTGTCGAATCATGCTCTAAAGTTTCAGTGTGTGTGAAGTACTTTAATTACAGTAAGTTAGCACCCATTATTTCTGTCATCTTGTAATGTTGGTTAGACCTGGCTGATTAGAATACAGGACCTGATTGGAGCAGAGATTTCCAACCTTTATGGAGCCAAGGCACATATTTTACAATTGAAAAATCTCACGGCACACCAACAAACAAATATGTCACAAAAAGGGGATACATTAATGACCGTATGTACTTCCTGCCATCTAATAGAAGACCATTCATTTGTTCTGTCTGTCACTACGCCTCACTGGCATAAATAGATGAACAAAGATACATTAATGATTGTAAATATAATTTTTTGACCAATTAAGTCAAATTTGATCGTTTCCCACGACACACCTGAAGAGCGCTCACGGCACACGTAATGTGCCACAGCGCACTGGTTGGGAATCACTGGACTAGAGATTACTTTTGAAGATACTAAGTATACAGTACACAAGTATGTACAGTCAATGAACAAGTCACTTAAATAGACACATTGCTCCATCTGGTGATCGGATCGGTGATCGGTTATCGTTTTATTAAACTCGCTGATCGGCCCCAAAAATCCTTTGGGTGTAAAGCCTAGTTATGACTTTTTGGATTCAAATCTACTGTATTTAAAATCGGGATGCCAGTTCTGATTTATATATATATACACACACACACACACACACACACACACACACACACACACACACAGTATACATATGATGCGCGATGATGATGATGATGATGATGGTATACTTGAGTTTTCACAGCTATATCAGTTTTGTGATGTGGACAGTGAATGTTACTGCAGCTTCTGGAAATCATCTTTCTGCCAAATTGACAAATAACAACCTGTGCCCAGAGGTAACACTTGGCACATAGTGTTCTATGTTTGGGCTAAATGAAAGCAGTAGGGAGCCCAGAGAGGTTCCGGCTTGCTAACTGTGGTCCGTAGCTCAGAAATCCGCATGACGGCTTTTAGCAGGGAAGACCAAACTAGGCAGTACTGCGCCACTGAGTGCACTCAAGGTCTGATGTGTGTGCGGGTGTGTGTGTGTGTGTGTGTGTGTTGTAAAACATTGTTTTGCCCTGGAACTGCTTTTGTGGCTCTTAAAAAGTGGGTCAAGCTACATTAAACTTCAACATATTAAAACTGCAACATCAAAGTTGTTGCTTGCATGTTGGAGCTTTGGAAGCCAAAATAGTTATGACACACGCTGGCCATGACCTCAGGTAGTCCTGCACAAGCTAATAAGATCCAGCACTGTATAAGAATTGTATCAACACATACAGTATGTACAAACATAACAATTCCCCCATTTTGACTGACACAATGAGAGAATTCTAAATCGATAGAGAGAGAGAGAGAGAGAGAGAGAGAGAGAGAGAGAGAGAGAGAGAGAGAGAGAGAACATCTACAGCATCAGAGGAATCTCATCGTTCAAAAGAATGAGTCGGGAGAAAGGGACAAAAGGATTTCCAAGGCATTAACTGTACCATGGAGCACAGTGAAGAAAGTCATCATCTTGTTTAGAAATAATGGCAGGACAGTGACATTACCAAGAACTGGGTGTCCCTCCAAAATGTAGGAAAAGATGACCAGGGAGGCTGCCAAAAGGCTGACAGCAACATTGAATGAGGTGCAGGATTTTCTGCCATGTAGTAGCTGTTCAGTACAACAACAAGTAACAACGTCACAACCATTTTCTGTCTTCTTCAAATGTACGGTCTACGGAATTGGGTGGCAAGACGAAAGGAAGCCTTATCTTACAGGGAAAAAATGTGGGAAAATGGGTTATGGCGCGATGAAACCAGCTGTTTTTCTTCAGCTGGATTTTGGGTCTCGGTCAAGGTAGAGGAAATTATGAACAGTTCCAAATATGAGTCAGTGTTAGCAGAAGACCTTCTGGCTTCCCTTAGAAAACAAACAAAATGACAGGAAAAGCTTACTAGACCATTTCTGAACTTTATTCGGGGTTATTCAGAGGAAATTTAAATGCTGTGCTAACTCCCATTTAACATGGGTTTGGATGTGACTGGTTCATTCTGAACACAGCCACATACCCAGTTATAAGAGGGTGTGCAACCACATTATCTCAGTTGTTTATTTTTACTTTCCCTTGTGTAAAGATCTCCCCCCCCCCCCAAAAAAAAATTTTTTTTACAGGTTGTTGGTCAGATTTATGGAGGAAGAAGTTCTGAAATGATTTATCTTGTTCTCATTTTTTTTAACCTGGCAATGAGTTACCTTGCGTATGAAATGATCAACGACTGTAAATCATTCTGTTGAATGCTGACGTCCTTCATTGTCAAATCGCATTCTTTTTTTTTCTTTTTTTTTAATGGTGTATCCTGACTAATCCATAATACGTGGAAATTCTCGAGGTCATCGCTGGTTTAGTGTGCTCCGAATAGCACGGTAGAGCAGTGCGACAAAAGCGACGATGCCCATACCCATCAAATAATTTCAACGTGAACATTGACCTTATTCCAGCAAAGAGATTTAGGATGTAACAAGCACACTGGATGTTTGAGCATCAGTAATGACTGGCTTACAGTTATTGGGATGTTCCCTTTGATTCCGCCTATAATTAGCACTCAAGACTTATGTTGTACCTCAAAGCTGATCAATAATGTGATGGATCCCTGCAGCCACTGTCTTCCTGGAGTTTTGGAAGAGGAGGAGGGCCGAACTGACTTACGACTGGGATCTCATTGACTGGGAGGAGGAGGAGGTAGGTCCGCGAGAGCCTCTAATATAGATCCACTCGCGCCTTTTATGATTTCGTCTTCATTTTTTTTGCGCCGTGCGTCCTCTAAATATGACACCGCCATTGTGTTCCGCTAATAGCGTCTGCGGTTCAATAGTTCAGAACCAGAATGTGTGTCGTTCATTTCATCAGGAGGAGCTGCGGCCTCAGTTTGAAGCCAAATATTCTAGAATGGAGAGAATCAATCCCATATCTGGCAAGCCCGAGCCTTTCCAGCCTTTATCAGACAAACTCAGCCGGCTCATGGTGTCTGTGTCCGGAATCTTCTTCATGGTAAAGCCTTTGATCTCGCAATAATCTGCCCACTTGAGTTTTTCAATTTATTATTCTGTGTGCTGCCACAGGAGTGATCTCATGTGCCAGCTGTGGCATTACATCCCCCCCTGCTGGACAAAATATCATGGCACATGATAATAATCATCATCATCATCATAATAATAATGAATAATACCTTTATAGACTACTGTACAGTAATTATCTCAATGTTTATTTCTTGTAGTGCTTTAACACCGCTAACAGCCTTTTAAAAAATACTCTCTGCTAAGATTTCCCTGGTCCTGACAGCCGTGTTTGCCGTGGTGGTTTTCCGTCTCATTGCCATGGAGAAGTTTGCCTCCTTCAACTGGCATTTTGTGAAGAAGAACTGGCAGTTTGCCACCTCTGGCACTGGTGTCTGCATCAACTTCATGATCATCATGTCTCTCAACGTGGTGGGTGTCTGGACAGGAGCATCGTCTGGCATGTTCACATACTGAAGGCCGGCGAATTTCCCGTGAAACATTTAACATTTATAGTATTTTTATTCTAGGAAATGTCACACCCACAACCAGAGAGTCTTTCCCCCCCCCCCCCCCCCCTTTTCTTTCTCCCGCCTCTTAACATTATTTGTCGCCTTTCTGGTTTTTGTCAGGTGTATGAAAAGGTGGCCTATCTGCTGACAAATTTAGGTGAGCTCAGTACACTTTCTAACATTGTTATAGCTCTTGTCCCAGCTTGTTGACAAGCCTTTCTTTCTTTCTTTCTTTCTTTCTTTTCCCTCGTCCACGCCGCACCGCCCTCATCTCCCCCTGCAGAGCATCCAAGGACAGAGTCTGAGTGGGAGAACAGTTTTGCTCTCAAGATGTTCCTCTTCCAGTTTGTAAATTTGAACAGTTCCACATTCTACATTGCATTCTTCCTGGGAAGGTAGGCCAGTTGCCATGGATCACATTTCCTGCTTTTACAGGGTAGACATTTTGGATCATGCAAAGTGTTTACTTTCCAAATCCCATGTCAGTCAGTGTATGTGCACAAAACACCCTTCCTTTCCCTTCTCAATGTATAGTTACAGTATATGAACACAAGTATTCAAGAACTCACGCTAAGGTTGCAAAGTAGCAGCACATTTCCAGTGAAAAGTCCCCCAAAAACTTTGCATTAGATGAGCAGTTCTACAAATCTTCTGCATTTGACATATTTTGTCGGAATGATCGGGTCTATAGAGGATAGTACATATGGGATTTTTACAGAGTGGCACCATTACCGAGTGGTTAGCACATCTGCCTCGCCATTCTGAGTTTGGGGGTTCGAATCCTAGGTCCAGCCTTCCTGTGCGGCATTTGCATTTGGTCCCAGTGCTTCTGCAGGTACTCCGGTTTCCTCCCGCATTCCAAAACCATCCGTGTTTGCGTCATTGAAGACTCTATATTGTCCTTAGTTTTGAATGTGAGTATGCATTCTTTTTCTCCATGAGCCCTCCAGTCCAAGGTGTACCCTGCCCCTTGTCCGAAGTCTGCTGGGATTGGCTCCAGCACACCCACCGGCAATGCTAAGGATAAGCAGTATAGAAAATAATCGATGGATGGATCATTTATAGTAGTTCTTTTTTGTTATAGAAATACATTTGTGACTGATTTGAACACACAATATGTTCGTCAGTGATTTTTATACACACAAATATAACACACTAATATTATTCTCCAAGAAAAACATTTTCTCTGGTTATGTGGGGCTGTCATGTGGCTAGTTAGTAGGTATGAGCTTTTTCTATTTAAAATGGGGCCTTGGCTAAGTAAAGGCTGGTAAACATTGATGACATACTTTACTTTTAAAATACTTTAAAATGGGCATTTCCTACCATTCATATGCCTTTCTGTGGAAAATGGAATTCCTCGAGATGATGTCACACATACTTATAAAAAGCCTGGAAATGTAAACGCAGGTTTTTATTTGACCTAATTGTGTGTTCCCCTCTCCCGCTTAGAGTTCATGAGTTTTCCTCCAATGGAATTTCTCAGCTAATATTGCCGGTCTCAATCTGTTTAGGTTTGCCGGAAGACCTGGAAAATACAATAAACTTTTTAATCGGTGGCGACTGGAGGAGGTGAGTGCAAGCATGCATCAATTTCAGCGGGTGATTATTTGAGCTGCGATTCAGCCCCCATGACTTCATGACTAAGTGACTCATCCACCCATTAATTCAGCTCGTAATAACAATATTGATGATTTTGTTTTCCGCACTCATGATCAAATCATGGATTTTGAATGCAGGGGATGAAATAGTGATATCATAATTCTTATTTTAATTTATTTTGTTGTTATTTTTACCTAAGTGTCACCCTAGTGGCTGCTTGATTGATCTGTGCCTGCAAATGGGTGTCATCATGTTTTTCAAACAAATCTGGAATAACTTCATGGAACTCGGTTTTCCGTAAGTAATATTTTGCTATAATATCTATTTT
Source organism: Phycodurus eques (assembly GCF_024500275.1). Classification (NCBI taxonomy): domain Eukaryota; kingdom Metazoa; phylum Chordata; class Actinopteri; order Syngnathiformes; family Syngnathidae; genus Phycodurus; species Phycodurus eques. Next base: position 28,888,823 of record NC_084529.1, read on the forward strand.
TTGGGATTATTTTGATTTAAATGTAATTGATTGTACAAGTCCACATGTATACTTTACTCCTCCTGTCACAAATAAGGCATGCCGAGACTTTACATTCTTGCATTGTTTGCTGCATTGTCAGACCCCATTGTTGTTGTCGAGTTGAGTCACCGTGCGTACGGTCTGTTGTTATCTCAGGTTGCTGCAGAACTGGTGGTCTCGTCGGAAGATGAAGAAAGTGGGTGGCGCCGGAGGACAGAATGTGGAGAGCAAAAGTCAGCTACCTCAGTGGGATAAAGACTGGAATCTGCAGCCCATGAATGCACACGGCCTAGTGGACGAGTACCTTGAAATGGGTGAATCGTTGCACTTGGACAAGAGTGTTGTTCCAAAAACACAATGTAACAACATGCAACTGTGCCGCGTACATCATCGGGAGAAGTTCAGACTCAATATTCAGCTGATAGCATTACAAAAAGATAATACGTTAAAGTTATGTACATCGTCCTCAGCACAGATGCTGATTATGAAATGTCTTAGGTGTGCCCATCACCGCTGACATGTTTTCCTAGTCACACTTGGCTGGAACTTGCAATCTAAAGGGTTCAAGAAACAGTATCTTTGCAGTGCAGCCAAGAGAAATGCAACAAAATGAAGAGAACACAATAGGCAATTTCATGGAACACGTATTAGAATTTAGGTTGTAAATGTCGGTCAGTGCTTCTAATAGCGTTTAGGCCAGCAGATAAAGGACAGGTCAAGTCATGAAGAAAAAGATTAAGTTAAGTTCTTCCGAAAAATGTACTGGAAAGAGTATGAGTACATTCGTTTCCAAAATGAATCACGACTCTATTCAATAAAATAGATTTAAAACAAATTAATATGGCTTTTTCACCCCATCTGCTGGATGTGATTGGGCACTGTCCCACCTGTCTGAAAATGTAAAAGCATGAGTGAGTGAACTATTGTCTCCCCTCAGTCCTGCAGTTTGGCTTCACCACCATCTTCGTAGCTGCCTTCCCGCTGGCTCCGCTCCTGGCTCTGCTCAACAACATCATCGAGATCCGCCTAGACGCCTACAAGTTTGTCACCCAGTGGAGGAGACCCATGCCTGCCCGCGCCACAGACATTGGTGAGCCTGAGCTCGGACTGTCCCTTCACGCTCATTCTATTTTTACATTTTGAACATTTCTCGAAACACAGCTCAATATGCAGCCAGCTCCGCTTTGTCATATGTTTGCCAAGACTTCATTTTAAAAGCAATCTGTAGAGAACCAACACACCCTTAAACCATTCCGAAGTTCCTCAGGTTTGTTGATTATAAGAGGAATGCTCCACACAGGACCAAAATGTCTTGATTTATTAATCAAACAGACAGAAATTCCAGAAAGATCATCTTAATTAAGAGAGTAATGTCCTTGTATTGGCGCTGTTAACGCTCAGTCTGACATATTTATATCAATGGAAGACAAGGACATGGAAATTATTTGGGGAATGTACAGTAAGTGCATACACCCACCTAAAAGTACATTTTTGGAGACTGTTAAACATTGTAAATACAAACGTGTCATTATATTACAAACGGAAGGATAGGGCCAACATCTCCTTGTACATTTGAGTCATCTTTTCTGATCGTTTATATGGCGTTTTAGTACTTGTACAATTTGGAAGTTTGACTTTTCTACAATATTGACTGATTTTCACCCATTTTCTAAAGCTATTGGAAGGCAAAGTACTCTCTGTAACTGTCAACAAATGATATGTCATGACCACGAGTGCCCCCCCCCCACCGCTCCGCTACTCAGGAGACCTTGTATAGTCCACTGTGAGGCCCAAACTCTCCTCTTCTATTCATGACAAAAAAGAACACTCCTCAAGTTGATTAAGATGATGTAGAAAATATTGGCAGACATGAGCTAGATGCCATAATGTTCCAATTGAAAATGAAAGAAAAAGATTGAAACATAGCAAACAGTGCGTGTAATGATTCTTGAATATGCACAGTTTGCACGACCAATATTGAATTCAATGTTTTGCACACACACATGACAGGCGCGCTCACACACACACACACACACACACACACACACACACACACTGCTGGTTCATAAACCGTCATGCATGTCTGAGGTTTCCCTGTTCTGCCCGTGCATTTCAAATATTTCCGGCATACTTGTCAGGTATCTGGCACGGGATCCTTGAAGGTATCGGCGTGCTCGCTGTTATCACCAACGCCTTTGTCATCGCCATCACTTCTGACTACATCCCTCGCTTCGTATATGCCTTCAAATATGGCCCCTGCATGGACAGGGCGTACCGTCATGACGATGAGTAAGAAAACAGGATGTCAATTGTGCCAGCACAGGGATTTAGCCGCAGGTGTGCTGAGACGTCTCCTTTGGCTCTGCAGGTGCTTGCGAGGCTACATGAACAGCAGCTTGTCTGTGTTCGACATGAGCGTGCTGAAGAACAGCAGTGAGTCCGAATACTGCAGGTACCGAGACTACAGAGCCCCGCCGTGGAACGCGGTGCCGTACGAGTTCACGCTGCAGTTCTGGCACGTCCTGGCTGCCAGACTGGCCTTCATCATTGTCTTTGAGGTATGTTGAGTATGCATTTATTATTTCTTATTTATTTTAAGGCCCTCGTAAAGTGAAAATATGTCTTCCAAATCTGACAAACCCCAGCGAAAAGTGTTGGAAACAACCCTCTCAAATTTGAATAATAAAAAACAAATCACCAAGTATATAAAATGAGGCTTCAAAATGGTAAAAAAAAAACAAAATCAAGTCAGACGCTGTGGGCGTGTGTCCGCCAAATGCGCTGGAACCTCGGCCCGATCAGCTGCCGACTGTCAATCAAATGCTTCTAGAACCAGAAAAAAAGCTGCTTCCTCTATTATCGTACACATGGTGTAATGGTACATTCGCCTGACTTCGGCGCAGGCAGTCTGGGTTCGGTTCCCACTCAGTGACGGTGTGAATGTGAGTGGGGGTAGTTCTCCCTGTCTTTCTGTGCCCTGCGACTGACTGGCGACCAGTTCAGAGTGTTGTCCGCCTTTCGCCCAAAGTCAGCTGGGATAGGCTCCAGCACCCCGTGACTCTGAACAGGATCGGCGTTATTGAGAATGGTTGGATGGATAGCTACATGTTCGATCCCCAAAAATACTGTATGTCCACTAAAGTCCTCCGCTGGCTGGAATAAATCCCACTGGGTCATTGTAGAGCGTTTCCACACCCTGACAATGAGGCGCTCTAATGCGACCACGCCAGCCCAAAGCCCTGGTCCACACGCTGGCTGTCAAGTTCCCTTCTATCCCCTTCTGGTGTTTCTGCCTTTCCTTTCGTGACGTGCGAGCACTTACGGGCCGACAACAAGGCGCTCTTAAAGCGACCGTGCCAGCGGACTATCTGAAGGGAATATATCCATTTTCGGGCTTGAGGCATAGCTAGCTAGCTAAGTGCACGTCGCACTTGCGCTGAACAATCGTTGATGCCATCGAAGGCGCTGATGTTCTTATTTAGTGGTGTAGGGGCCACTCATGCTGGGGCCGAGGTGCGTCACTTTAGCCACGCCCAAAAATCGGGGAAACTGAAATGGTGAAATACAGTTCACCGCCATATCTCTGCAATTCAGTCCTACAAAGTTCTCAGTCTTTGCGGGTTTTTAGCAATGATCTTCAAAAAATTGTATCATGCATTTAGAAAGAAATCTCTGAATTAACTGTACAAGGTCTTTCATGGAAATTATTCAAAATGATGCCGACTACAATAGATTGTAAGACTCTTGTCATAGTTGTGGAATACATTTTACGTGTGAGTGAGAATGGGATCTCCCTCATTTCAGCTATTTGACAAGAAAAATATAGGGTTGTACATAGAGCATAAATAATGTATACATCTGTTCCAGACACCTGTACCCAGCATTAGCCATGCCCCATTACATTTTAGTGGGACATAATAGTGCTGATACCGGAATGTATGTTTACTGTTTTGGTTACAGTATAATCAGTGGAACTATCCAGCATCGAGAATCATAATGGGACTACCCATCTGATTTTGATCCTCCAACATTGAATACTGAAAAAGTGCTGTACAGTGGTGCCTTGAGATATGATATAATCTGTTCCATAACCACGCGAGTAACTCAAAGCACTTTACCTTCGAAATCATTTGAAATGCCCTTAGTCCGCTCCAGCTTCCCCCTAAAGAAATCAACAAAAAAAGGTGTAATGTTATTTTAAATAAGAAAAATAGCATTGTAAAATACTGTCTAAAAAATACAGTCATGACATAATTAAATAGAATGTAAAAAATTGCACAGCTTCTGCCACATTTTTGCTTCAATTCAGTGGGAATTGTGCTGCTCCTTCTGGCTCGCATGCCTTGCCACCTGGGAGCAGTAGAATACAGACATACATACATGGAGACAGACACGGCTATACACGGAGATGGACACTTCTCGGCCGCGGTAATATTAGTCGTTCTTCGCGGAGGATAAAGAATATGTGCCTGTGAGTATTGTTATATTGTATGTTTACATGTGTTGCTCCTCCAGTTCTATTCGTTAGCCTGTCTACTGCAAATCGGAACGATGGCTCGTATCTCGAAAAAACTGGTATCTCAAGGCATCAGTGTATTCTATAATGTTTATTATCGCATTGCTAAAATCCTTTTAATGATGGCCAAAGGCTTAAGTAAATTCAAAAAGTTGTTTTCATGAAGTCCCTGTACAGAGGCAGTAGTACTAATTGAAGGCAACTTGGAGCGTTGGCTTTGCATGCTCGTTAAGTTCCACTGGCATGAGTGTAACTTATTATATCGGTGAATCCTTTCCTCAGCACCTGGTGTTTGGCATCAAATCCTTCATTGCATACCTCATTCCGGACATGCCCAAGGACCTTTGTGACCGAATGCGCAGGGAAAAGTACCTCATGCAGGAGATGATGTATGAGGCGGAGCTGGAGCACCTGCAGAAGGAGCGCAAGAAGAACGGACTGCGTTATCACCACGAGTGGCCTTAACTTTTTACCCCTCACGTCTTCACCAAACGCCACGCAGCCCTCCACTCCCGCTTGCCTGCTTCTGTCTGGAGTTTAACGTTCAGCAGATTCACCAAAGACTTCACATGTGACACCTCCGAGCCCCCCGCCCCTCTAAAGCTGCTTCACCGTGAACACTCCGTCCCTCGCCATCTGCTGCGGAGTTGGCAGCACGCTTGTGTTCCGATGCCCTCCTCGATCCATCGCCTGGCTTCCTGCAGTAGCATCTACCCCCCTCTGCTGTGTATCACGGCCTCAGTGCTGTTTCACCGCTGTAATGTTTACTATGCAGATGAAGGGCTGAAGCGGTTCGCTTTGTCAGCCATCTTGCACTCTCTCTTTCTGTGCGGCAGCTAGCACTTCGTCTGCTTGGACTCGCCAGCCTCGCGCGGTCCGCTGCATGTTTTCAGTTTTCTCGCCGAGCATCGGCAAAACCGCGGTGGTTCCAGCTCATTTCGTGGCGGAGTTCCAAATAGAACGGACAACGTTCCTGCAAAGTGACTGTATATCGCCCTCGAAGCATGCTGAATTCTCCTCATGGCAAGATGTAAAACAACAGCACTCATCATGGAGAATTGTCAAAAGCAGCTTAGAAAGTGCATGGTAGTGTTGTTGTCGTGTCCTTTCTTGGTGCCTGGTTTGTGTGCGTGTGTGCGTTTGTTTGTTGTGCTACTGCCGAGCTTGACTGCCTTGCGTTCGCAGGATGGGAACTTTTCGCGATATGATTGTGCCTACAGTTGTGCGCCGACATCACGTGTGCCTGTTTGTGCTGCACGTGCGTTTTCAAGTGCAACAAGTCCTCTCTCTCTTAACTTGTTCTGCTGAAGAACCTTCTGGACTCTGCCGACTGGGTTTATTTTGGACGTGAGTCACACACACTTAGGTACCTACTGCGGTCCAATGGCTCTAAAACAACAGTGTCTGTCGTAACGTAACTCCCATTATGTGCGGCGTATGCACCCAGGAGCCGCAAATCTGCTTTTCCCCCTTCCTACGCCCATGGCCTGTTTTTCATTTGTTATTGGAAGGGATGAAGCATGGTTGAAACTTGGATCACTTGGACATACCTGTGGCTTGGATGTTCACTGCACAAAGAACATCGATCCACCGTTGTTCACTCCCCCCCCCCAAAAAAGCACTTCCACATTCATTTTCCAGCAAAGAATCCCGGCCAGCTACGATTTTAGCTCCGTTGTGATGTTAATTGTTCTGAAGTTTCAACATTTGGTTGCTTCAAAGGAAAGCCGCCCGTCATTGTCTTTGCCCAACCACAACAACAACAACAACAACAACAACAGCAACCAAAGCAGGAGTTACACATTTTGAGGCAAGACTAAAAGCGCTCCAAATTACAAACAGAAATATATTGCCTAATTTCCAGTCAGAATATGTCAATATACTCACAAGATTGTCTAAATGCTGGTAAAACAGTCAACAGTGTGGGCAATAACTTGAGGGAACTATGGCAATTGCAAAATTGTCATTTTGTCTTGCACAATCTCAGTCCATTGAGCAGCTAAGGCATTAACTAATCATGTTTTGTTCGGTAAAATGTGATGATAGAACCGTAGAGTATACTGCATCACAAAGAGGAAAGTGCTAAGGCACGTCTCTGTCCTTTGTGGCTTCGAAGAAACATTTCCCGTGCACTAATCGACTGCGAAAGTCTGTCCTCTGGAAGAGAACATTTCACATATTTCCTCAGCAGAAATAGTTTGCGAAAACCAAACAAATTGCACATCAGCCGGCTTCCTGCAATAGATTGTGTTTCAAGTGTACTCGTAAAATGTGTCCAAATAGATACTCTTACTTAGCAAGACTTGTATTTTATTTTCTACAAATGCATAAAGAGGTGTTAGAAGTATTAGGACCTTGAAAATAAAAATACAATTCCAAGATTTCAATCTTAAAGATGTCATCTGTCACGTTAACATTGTCGTTTTCCATTGATCGCGAAGGTACGGTTCCATGTGCAGAGGTGAAGCAAAACAAGCTGCTATCATATTGGTTGCGTTCATTTAATGTCCAGTGCAAAGCATGAATTGCAAAGTTTTTATTTTTCATCTGAAATAGAGGAACATTTGTTTCGTTATCACAGATCCAAGCACTAACACCAGGCCGGTCAGATAATATTGTTGTTGCTTTAAAACCTTGTCTATCTTGTTGTTATTTCTCGTATTATGAGTAATAATTTTCGATTTTGACTGGAAATGAGACAAGTATACATGGTATGGTTTTGACTTTTCCCTCAAAGTGTGTAATGACCGCTACATCGAAACACAAAAGAACAGATGATTCTAGACGTTTTGAAGGGAAATGAACCACAATTTCAAATCCGGCCTCGCCTGTGTGGAGTTTGCGTGTTCTCCCCGTGCCTGCGTGGGTTTTTTTCTCCACATCCAATAAACATGCATTGCAGTTTAATTAAGGACTCTTAAATTGTTCAGGGTGTACCCCGCCTCTCGCCTGAAGATATCTGGGAGAGGCACCAGCGAACCCTAGTGAGGATAAGCGGTACGAAAAATGGATGGATGGATGTTACATTTACAAAAGCAAACGGGATACAAAGAAAATAATAGATACTATGTCAGTATTGTTGGGAAAAATAATTTGTACTGTTGATTTTTTTACATTCAATAATCCAATTATGTTGCTGTTCTACAGTATGTATATATATTTCATGACGTATTTGTTAATTTTCCTGTTATTTTGTTTTTGTTATTCGTACTCACCCTCAGATGTCCTGTCTGCATTTCTCAGGTGTCCTCTGAATGACTGCTAATGATCAACTTTTCAATCATATTTTCTACAATCACAATCAATTGGTGCACATGCAAAGATGCACCCACTAAAAGCACGCTTTTGTTTTTGTTTTGTGTTGTTTGTCTTAGTAGATAAATCTTAAGCATATTCCACTTTAAAAAAAAAAAAAAAAAAAAAAAACACCACAACAAAGATTGCGTTCATGCTTTTCTAACCGATAATGTCATTTTAAAGTCCTTTTTATTCACTCGAGGGAGACTAATCGTTAGGGAGCTAGTCGAGGTTACCTGCTATGTGAACATCGAAAATCTATGCATGTTGTAATCCTTGTACAGTCCAGTTTGCATGATTTAGTGCCTCCTTTGAGCAGCACTTACATCAGTAAGTTTGTCTTAAACATATCGCAAACGCATTTTTTCCAGACTGAGTATTTTAGGAAGCCTAGACAAAATGTAATTTTGGTGGAGGGACAGAATTTTATACAGTGCCGCTATTTTCTAGATTTAAAAAAAAAACAAAAACGAGAGGATTTATTAAATCTGTTCAAAGATGAGTCTTAGAAATGTAGACCCAGATTGACAGAGTTGTTTGAATTGGAATTCTGTTACCCCCTAAGCTGTCATGGATGAGCTCCGTCACACTAGTATGAAGTCGGCACAGCGACAATAGCACAATGTGGGCATTGTAATGATTAGTAATAACGGCATGACGTTGCACTCTCTGAAAAGAGTGGAATTTACTTGAGCAAGTTTTTACTTTTTCATGAGCGGCAGGATGTGACATGAAGTGTATTAGTAACATGGTTTACTTCGTTCTTGTTTACATGTAAAAAAAACAGTATATATTGAAATGTATCATAAGATCATTTGGATATCCCTCTTTTCTGTAATAAACCATGGATTGTATCTTTTAAATTGGAATCGGTGCTATTTATTGCTGTATTATAGTAATAACACTAGGACTGTCAGTCATATGAGTGTCTGGGGGGGAATCAGATATGTGTGTGTGAGAGGATTTCGGTAGAGTGCATGAGAGTGTTTCACTAGTGTGCATAAGAATGTTTCAGGAGTGTTTGAGAGCATTTCAGTAGAGTGTAAGAGAGCAGTTCAGTCGTATGTGAGAGCATTTTATTAGCGTATATCAGCAAATACATTTCAGTAGTGCGAGAGCATTTCAGCAGTGTGTATGACAGTGTATGAGAGTATTTCAAAAGTGTCGATAAAACGTTTTTAGTGGTGTACTGTATATCAACGGGAAAGAAATGTCAATGTACAGTACCTGTATGAGAGCATTTCAGTAGTGTATACGAGTGAACAAATCAATAGAGATTGAAAGTGTTTCAGTCAAAAAAACAGTCGTGACTGTGAGAGCATACTACCTTGTGCAAGTGTGAGAGCGTTTCAATGTGTGTAAATGTGAGTGTTTTAGTAGTGTACTGTGTACGAGTGGAAGAAAATCAGTGGCGTGTAGAGCAAAAACAACTTCAATGAGTGTTTCACTAGCATGTATGAGAATGTTCCAGTAATGTATGAGAGCATTTTAGCAGTGAGTGAGAGCGTTTTAGTGTCCACTGTATGAGCGAAGACATTTTAGTAGTGTATGTGAGGGCATTTCTGTAGCGTGTGAGCGGCGGGGGGATGCGTCATGAGTGTTTCACGAAGTGTGTATGAGAGGTAGATAGGTCCCTGACGGCCTCTCACACAGTGTCGTAATCTCTTCAGGTTCAGTGTCCGATACAACGACATCGATATCGATATGCAGGAAATATTTTTTCCCCCGACATCCGAGTGTGTGCCACCGTGCGCAATTTTGCCTTTGCAATGTGATGCAAATCTCGCTATTCTCCTTCGGAGTTGATGAAGACTCACAAGAACGAAGCCGTTTCATAATGGCTGAATATTAATACCAAAACGGAGGCATATGCAAGAGGTGTGTATCTACAGAGCTGGGCAAATTTCTGTCGGTCCAAAAAATTGTTGCTTGGCCTCGGCTGAGATCTTTCCTCAATTGAGGGACGTTCTAGTCAGTCTAATAAGCGCTGCGTCTGCACAAAGGTTTTTGCAGATTTTGTTTATGGAGCAGACTGATTTATTTCTTTGCTCCCTCTGCAATTATAAACCAAGATTCCACTTTTCTCTGTTTGTATGACTCTGTTGAAGTAATGTTTTTGTATGGCAAAACTACAACTTGAGAAGGAATAACGGCTTTTCCGCACTTACCGTCAATACTGGTCTTAAATTCCTGAAGAAATCTGCTGACATTTTTTTCTCTTATTTATTTACAAATGTATTGCCTGCTTGAGCGGAGCAAAGTCAGTTTACCTGCTGGCATGAAAAAGAGACATCAGATATGAAATCTTATCCTCCCACTCCTCCAGAGAAGTAAAAAGTTGTGTGCCACGGGGAAACTTTAATACGTTAAACCCTTTTCCATTTGAAAATGACAACTTAGACTAAAACAAGCAAGAAAATGAAGACAGATATGAAGAAGTTAAATCACTGTGTTACTGCAACATCCAAAGTAATCTCTTACATGTCAATTAGACTCAAACAAAATTAGAATTTGACTACTCGGCTGGAAAACTGTGCATGATGTGTCTACAAGTGTGTATGATGGCGCTTTTCACAAAGAGCAGCAGTTTTGAACCACTCGTTTGAACACCATCAGAAGAAAACTCCAGCATTACCTTAAACTGTATTGACCAAAAAAAAAACTATAATTAATTGAATACACTACAAAGACGAGATATTTAATGTTCAAACTGATAAACTTGATTGTTTTTAGCAAATAATCATTATACTTAGAATTTTATGGCTGCAACACGTTCCGAAAAAGCTGGGACAGGTGGCAAAAAAGACTGAGAAAGTTGAGGAATGCTCATCAAACACCTGTTTGGAACATCCCACAGGTGAACAGGCTCATTGGGAACAGGGTGGGTGCCATGATTGGCTATAAAAGGAGCTTCCCTGAATTGCTCAGTCATTCACAAGCAAAGATGGAGTGAGAAAATTAAAAAAAAATAATCGAAAAAAAAATAAATAATAATAATAATCGAACAGTTTAAGGACAATGTTCCTCAATGTACAATTGCAAGGAATTTAGGGATTTCATCATCTACGGTCCATAATATCATCAAAAGGTTCAGAGAATCTGGATAAACCACTGCATGTAAGCGGCAAGGCCGGAAACCAACATTGAATGCCCGTGACCTTCGATCCCTCAGGTGGCACTGCATCAAAAACTGACATCAATATGTAAAGGATATCACACTTCAGAAAACCAATGTCAGTAAATACAGTTCGGCGCTACATCCATAAGTGCAACTTGAAACTCTACTATGCAAAGCAAAAGTCATTTATCAACAACACCCACAAACGCCGCCGGCTTGTCTGGGCCCGAGCTCATCTAAGATGGACTGATGCAAAGCGGAAAAGTGTTCTGTGGACCGACGAGTCCACATTTCAAATTGTTTTTGTAAATTGTGGACGTCGTGTCCTCCGGGCCAAAGAGGAAAAGAACCATCCGGACTGTTGTGGACGCAAAGTGAAAAAGCCAGCATCTGTGATGGTATGGGGCTGTGTTAGTGCCAATGGCATGGGTAACTTACACATCTGTGAAGGCACCATTCATGCTGAAAGGTACATACAGGTTTTGGAGAAACATATGCTGCCATCCAAGCGACATCTTTTTCATGGACGCCCCTGCTTATTTCAGCAAGACAATGCCAAACCACAATCTACACGTGTTACAACAGCGTGGCTTCGTAATAAAAGAGTGCGGGTACTAGACTGGCCTGCCTGCAGTCCAGACCCGTCTCCCATTGAAAATGTGTGGCGCATTATGAAGCGTAAAATATGACAACGGAGACCCCCGGACTGTTGAACAGCTAAAGCTGTACATCAAGCAAGAATGGGAAAGAATTCCACCTACCAAGTTTCAACAATTAGTGTCCTCAGTTCCCAAATGTTTATTGAATGTTTTTGAAAGAAAAAGTGATGTAACACAGTGGTAAACATGACCCTGTCCCAGCTTCTTTGGAACGTGTTGCAGCCATAAAATTCTAAATTAATGATTATTCGCTAAAAACATAAAATAGCTTGTCTTTGTAGTGTATTCTATTAATTATTAGGTTGAACATGATTTGCATATCATTGTATTTTGTTGTTTAACACAACGTCCCAACTTAATTGGAATTGGGGTTGTACATTTTCTGACTTGTTCTCATTTTTGTCATAGCTGTAACCCCAGTGTCACAAACCACTTTACTTTCATGCACCAAGAAGATTTGAGGTCATGGTCACAGTAAGCGAGGTTACATGATTGACGCTACTATACGCACACAGCACACATAAAGAGAGCAGCTTAGCCAGGGAATGGAGCCCATCGTGGCCACAGCTACAAATCCAGCTAAACACACATGTGAACCGGGCAAAATGGTAGGAATGGGGGACAAAAGAGGCACAATGCTCGAGTCTACAAATCATCAGAGGGTGATTGTTCCACGGAGTGCTTCATAAAGCTGTGATATGTTTCACATGAACACACCCGATGTGTTCACCAATACCTGAAACTCTGTGAAATTCAATTCCAAGTTTCAAATAACAGAACGCCTGGAAAGACTTCTCAAATTAAACATGTAGAATTTGTCAACAGAGCACAATGACGATCCAGAAGTTCACGATTCTTAAACCATTAACTCATTCAGTGCCAGGCCTCCCAGTTAACATGGGTATTTGACTTCTCAAGCAGTTAGTGGCAGTGAATGTGTTAAAAACTAAGTGTAGACTGAGAAGGGAAAAACTTCACGCGTACAAACAAACTTGTCAAAAACACGTCCAATGAATTTAATTGAGGGCTATAACTCTGGTTGTTAAATGCTTTTTGTTGTTGTTGTTGTTTGTTTTTTTCTTGTTGTTTTCTGCTGAGCTAAGCACTATCAGGAGCACTGACCTACATTTACAAGCTAAAGTTGAATATTTGTTCCATGAAATTGTATTAATTTATTCCTAGCAGTCTATTCTCTTTATTTTGGAGCGTTTCTCTTGCTGTATGTGAATGTTAGATTTTTTTTGTCCAATCAGATTTCAGTGTCGCAGTGCTGCCATGTCAGTCTAATCTGCCCAGGGCCTTCACAATCCGCGGCGCTGTCCAATGTAACTTAAACTGTTATCAATGACCTGTTCCTTTAACCAATCATGTTTCAAATTCAGTTGAGTTCACGGCCACCATGAAGCGCTCGTATCTGCGCTTTTGTTATTTATTTTTTTTGCCCGTAAGTCAAAGAAAACATTTGTCAAAAAGACGGCTTGTATCTCAGAAAACTCATAAATCAGATTGCTCGTATCGCAAGACACTACTGTACAGTCAAGTATGACTGGCAACACACGTCTGTAGCGATTTGCAAAAATGTATGCATTTAGTAATCATTTAATCTTGTGAGTATATTTCATTTTTTTGTTTTCTGTCACGTTATTAGATAAATATTGATTCCGAACCGCTCCATTCGATCTACGTGGCACAGTCGCGTGCTGTCATATGACGTTTTTGTATAGTATGGATGTTGTCTATAATTGCGACGTGAATGGTGGTTTTAAGAGGTGGATTAAGTCTGCACTGAAGGCGCTTGTACCAAATGCACGGCTTGTCACTGGGACTGGGTAATGTTTCTTGGTTAAAAAGCAGAGCAAAGAGCAGCACGGGAGGTTTTTCATGACAGAGAGGCTGCGCGTGATGTTGCTCACAGGGCACAGAAATAAAGTGCAGCTTAGCAAGGTAATCGTTGAGCCTACTGTGGTCGGAGCTATAAATCCAGCTGAACTGCAGAGGACGAAGAAGTCACTATCCTCAAGTCCGCAAATCATCACAGCTCACTTCACCTTGTGGGGGGGGGGATGTTCCATACTATTTAGACCAATACTGTTGTATTTGGCCCAAAGCAATACTGGTCTGCTATTTTACTTTAAGGACATACAGTCCTGATCAAGTAGAAAAAGTGAGATCAGAACCGAACTTGAAAACAATGAAGTAGACTACTGTGGACCATTGTAAGAGCAGTTTCATCAAACCGGGTCAGCACCGCTGACGATTTTTCTGGGTGAAAGGGAACTCTTCATTCATCTCCTGGCTAGTTTCTGTTTACTTTATTTGAAAGTGTCTGCCCTTTCCCCAAATAGTTTCTCTTCGGCCCTTCCCAGACACATTTGTGAAGCAAACCATCTGGCAGCTTCAGGTAAGAAAAATATTCACCACTTGGTCAGGATTTTCACACCAATGAGGCATTTCAACCACTGCATACCATAAACTAGTCCATATCCTGTACATTTTCACATCATTATTTTTGCACAGCAGCTCTGTGGTTTAGCCTTGATGGAAAAATGCTGGAGAAAAAAAAAGAAAAGTGAGGTTCACTTATGTTATGCGAGGACTTGCACTGATGGACGCGTTGTTCCTTGCTTGGAGGAGCAGAAAGGAGGACGAAAGGTCAATTGGCATGTGTGAGAGTTTATTTTCTATTGTAATGATAACTCATACGTAGTTGAACTGTTGAAATGATATGCTTGTGTAAACCCTGCATCTACAATGCAGCCACATCCAATAACTATGCACATGAGTTAGAGTTTTTTAACTGTGTGTGTAGGCGGAATAAGGAAGAGTTTCATCATTCGCCTAAAAAGAAGGCAGTGTGAAAAAGATACCAAAAGATGAGCGTTGAATCGTGACAAGGGAGAGACACAACAGTACAATACAATACACGTCTTTGTGTAATGGTGTGTTTCTCTTGAGAATTGTACACCCTGTCCTTCACTGGACTGCTCAGTGATTGCTGAATGCACAATAGTAAATCTGTTTTCTTTGAAATCCCTGCTAAAATGTCACTCACAAGTTCTGCTCTACCCTGCAAAGAAGATCCTGATCAGTGTGAAATATCGACACATCTCCAGGATTTATTTGCAGGTGTTGTACCAGGCTCTAAATGATGCTGTATGTTAATTCGTGCGTGTGAGAAAAATGACAAACCACAGTGGGACCGCTAAGGTCAAACACCATCTGTTTCACCATGCCATAGTCATGCTCTGATTTGTTTGTCTTTTGAAACCCTTAGGAAATAGAATAGAAAATAGAAATAACCTTTTGTATCACCACGATACAACCTTTATTAACTCTGGAGGTATGGTTTTCGGTAATATTTTAACATTCTCATCTGTCACACAAGTGTAAAATGAAGTTAAAGGCGGTAGTTTGCAACTTGACAGAAACGTCACTTTTTGTTATATTTGTTCAAATAGTCATTACAACTTGACGGTAGTAACAAGACAACAACAACAATTACCCATCTCTGGCCCTATCATGTGCCTCAAATTTGATATACAATAGAACCTCAATAGAAGGGACTAATACGGGCGGCGGGGGTGGGGGGTTCATTTGATATAGCCGATTGTCTGTTACATTAAAGCACTTTGTTAAGCCATATGCACTCATATTACTGTGCAGTACAAAATTATTGTTTTGTAGTTTTTTGGGGGCCTAAACGCCCAGTACAGTACAGACTTATTGTAAATGAATATGAAAAAAAGCTCGAAAATGTTTGAAAGTGTCACATTTTATCCAAACTTACCACGCCGGTGTGCTTGGTCATGGTGACATTGGTGACGTTCAGCACTCATTATAGGCAAGCTGTTTCCATGAGCCGCGAGAAATTAGTGTGCTTCCTAGTTCCAAATCTGTTGCCAAATGTGAACGGCTTGACAAAAAACAATAAACAAAAAAAAAACTGTTACTGTACCAGAAATAGCATGTTCCAGACTCAAAGACTTGTGTTTTGTATTCCTCAGAGTTAAGACCGCAGAAATGGCCCTCACTCTCTCTCTCTCTCTCTCTGGGCTGGGAGTCTATACACAATAGACAATAGACACAGCATAACCATCACGACCACCACCACCACCTCCATGCCCCACATTCAACATGTCCGCCACGTCGGCACGTCTTTTGTAATTAGATCTTGTCATATTGTATAGCTGTGACCCAGAAATACTTCAGTCCCATTCTCTGCCTGCATTTGCACCACAGCGGCAGTAAACAAGAACGGGCAATTTGGGAACTAACAGACTTTGTCAACGGCAGTTTAAGTGACAAATGGAAAATATTTTTTGGACGCATTGTTCAGTCCCGACGGTCCGTTTCATCCGATATCCGTTATCTCGGGGTCCGTCTTATCAAGGCTCCACTGTACAAAAAATGACCGTCGCCGAGAACCAATCAACCAATCAGAGACAGAAGGCACGACTTACAAGGAGTCAATCATTTGTTGTGCACTCGCGCTGGCCTGTTACTTTGTTACCCGAGAAAACCACCCTATTCATAATGGAGTGCTACGACAACAATGCATGTTTGAAGTTTTCATTTTTTGTGAGGCCATCATGATGACTGTTATATATAATAGATTTGGCATTGTAGGGTGGATCCAGCATACTATTCTGTGTAAACACAGCATGCACAGTTAGCAGACTGTGTGGTAAGATATTGTCCTTCAGTTATTATTATTCATTATTCAGTCCAAATGAATTTTTTGTTGACATATAACAAGCATTAGGCCATGACTGTGCATCAGGGGCATGACTCCCACACGGCCTGCAGCCTCTCAGCCCTTCGGAACGACACTGTGAGGAAAACCCTTCGCCGCCTGCTGAATTGTATTTGTCCAACTACACTGTAAACACGCACAAACGCACACGCGGGCAGACAAACAATATCAGACGTGAGATGATCAACAAATACATCCCCCACTACTTCACCGTTAATCCATCCATTGCTTGCTACAGCTTGTCAGTGCTAGTGAAGAAAAGCACTTTATTTATTTAGATGACACTAATACAGTACAGATATTTGTGTACAAAAAGATTGGCAAAAGAAGAAGTAGCCTACAGATTCAACTCCTTTACTTAAGTAAAAGGAAACAAGTACAAGCTCCGACATAAACTTAAATATAAAAACTAAACATGAACTTTCACTGTCAAGTATGTACAATACCCATATTGAGAACATGCTACAAAGATTATGTCCCTATTTTATTAACTTTTATAGTGCTCTTGGTTTTTTTTTTTTTTAATTATTATTATTTTTTGTTAGTTTATAAATCTCCAAGAGCTCAATCCGTCTCAACTGTGGTTGACTTTACGTCTCTCTATTTGTACTTTTTACATCGTGTTGTCATGCACAGAGGTTGAAATAGGTAAGTAGTCTATTTTGACAAAGTAAGGAAAGGAAAGTGCAGATATCTGTTTTCAAATGTCGGGACTAAAAGTAAAAAGCTGTCAGAAAAACACATAAGTACAAATACCTGAAAAAGAGCACAGGGAGAACATGCCATCCCCGTACAGGAGGGGCTGAGACTCGAACCCAGCAACTCTTACTGCAAGGCAAAGGGTACCTGAACTAACCACTAGTTCGCCGTGTGGCCCGAGAGTGATCTGGTTTTACTTTTCTCATTAAAAAAGAGTCAAGGACACCTATTACGCCTGCGTTTACTGATGAGAAAAAAAGCCAATGACCCTGGGTGCTCACATGGTCCAGTGGTTGTAACTTGAGGAAAAGCATCTTAACACTAAATGAACTCTTTAAAAGCTCCATCGGTCAAAACATATTGCAGAGTTAATGCACTTTCAAAGCTATAGTTCAACGCTATGACAAGCACAAGGCTCATTAGCCAAAAAGTTCCTCTCTGCTCTACTAAACTTTATTTTTTCCAGCTTATTGCTTTTGAACTGCGGCCGACGACATTGCTGTTTTTGCTACTCACTCGGGCGCCTTCACTGGCGGTTGTTTTCAGGCCCAAAAATAACAAGCCCTGCAGACAAAACTGTCTGCTTAAAGACGACAGTTAACGGCGGATTGTTGTCACTCCCTAGCTTTTACAACCTGCGTCTTTACACATGGTGCCGAAAGGGCAAAAAAAAACAAAAAACATGGCAGTATTCCATGACGTAATTGAACACACGTGGACCAACGACTCGGCCTACTGACACGCTGACATGAAACACTTTCACTCTCCGCTTCCTGCCCTGACATGTTCAAACGCAGCGCAAACCAAATATCTACAGGTTGGTCAGCGGCACTGTCAAATAATTGCCTGTTTAGTCTTTGTTTCCTGTCCTCTTTCTTTTGCTCCACTTCCTGCTTGAGTCTTCAATCGTCGCTTTTTTTCCCCGACTGCTCGGTCAAAGGCAAGCTTTGCCGTTCTCGAGTTGGATTTTCACGTCTTCCTTCTAATTCACCCATCGTCTTGCATTCTGACATTCTTTATTTGTTATTGTCACGCACGGAAATAACAAGAGAAGCTGCCCTCTCTGGCTCCTCACTTATGGTGGAAAAAGTCTCAAAGTCGAGACTTGGAGTTCGTCAGTGAGAAATATGTTTGACATTAGGGAGGCCCGGGAGGAAGTGAATCCAAGAAAATGAGTACGTTTCATGGAGCAAAGTTGGATTTTTCGCATGAGTGAGCGGCGTCTGAGCTCCAGAGGTGATGTCTTCAATGTTTAGTGTCCTGTGGGTGGTGGCTTTTATTTATTTCCTTTATTTTTTGCCTTCGATATCTGCTTCTTTCCTGCTCTCATGATCCTGTCACGGGTCATTGGTGGGCAGGAGCTTGTCCCAGCTGACGCGAGGTGGGGTACACCCTGGACTGGTCGCCAGTCATTCACAGGGAGCCTTTAGAGACAAACAACCATTCACCTCAACATTCACCCCTACGGACAATTTAGTCTTCAATTAAAAGTCTCGTATTTTGCCAAACCAAATTTTCCTAGTATTTGGGATGCAATGTTGTCTGTATGGATTCATATCTCAGGAAACGTGAAATGTGACTTCAAATCATCCACGCATTCCTGAGTTCCAGATGTTCTTCTGCAGAGAGGCTGTAAATCAGGTCATTCCAATTTCTCGAGGTTATCTACGTCACTAACGAAGACCTCCACCTGCCTCTTCTTTTATAACTCCACAGGAGTGTCATCGGGACTACCCGCCTGTGAATTTTTCATCCTCTTTAATGCCTTTCTAACTTCCCCCGTATTAATCATTGCCACTTCCTGGTCCACCACACTTGCCTCTTCTTCTCTGTTGAACAAGCTGGTCAAAAGCTCCACAGCCACCTCTCCGAGATGCTGTCATACCTCCGAGACAGGAATGTCATCAGCACCAACTGCCTTTCCATTTTTCATCCTCTTTAATGACTTTCTAACTTCCCCTTTACTAATCATTGCCACTTCCTGGTCACCACACTTGCCTCTTCTTCTCCTCCCTCACTCTTATTTTCCTCATTCGTCAACTCCTCAAAGTATTCTTTTCCATGGATCAAGCACACTACTGGCACCAGTCAACACATTTCCATTTCTATCGTCAATCACCCTAACCTGCTGCGCATCCTTCCCATCTCCATCCCTCTGTCTGGCCAGCCTGTATAGATCCTTTTCTTCTTCTTTCGTGTCCAACCTGGCATACATGTCATCCTATGCCTCTTGTTTGGTCTTTGCCACCTCTACCTTTGCAACTGCGTCGCATCTCTATGTATTCCTTTCTCCTCTCCTCGTTCCTCTCAGTGTCCCACTTCTTCTTAGCTAACTTCTTTCCTTGTATGATTTCCTGCACTTTGAGGTTCCAAGTCTACTTCAGTACTCTCTTGCGTGTCTCTCTGATCACATTGGCTGTAGTGGTCCAGTCTTCTGGAAGCTCCTCCTGTCCGCCAGAATCATCTTACACAAAACCATCCTATGGTGTCTAGCCACACTCTACCCTACCACTACCTTACAGTCAGTAACCTCCTTTTTGATTACATCATCTGCACAAGATGTAGTCCACCTGCGTGCTTCTACCTCCGCTCTTGTAGGTCACTTTATGTTCCTGCCTCTTCTGGAAGAAAGGGTTCACTACAGCCATTTACATCCTTTTGGCAAAGTCTACCATCATCGGTCCCTCCAAGTTCCTTTCCTGGATGCCGTACTTACCCGTCACTTCTTCATCACCCCTATTTCCTTCACCAACATGTCCATTACAATCTGCACCAATCACGACTCTCTCGCTGTCTGGGATGCGCAGAACTACTTCGTCCAGCTCCTTCCAGAATTTCTCTTTCACCTTTAGGTCACATACTACCTGTGGGGCATAGCCACTAATCACATGATACATAACACCCTCACTTTCAAGTTTTAGCATCTTCACCCGATCTGATACTCTTTACACCTCCAAGACATTCTTTGCTAACTCTTCCTTTAAAATAACCACTACTCCATTTCTCATCCCATCTACACCATGGTCAAATAATTTGAACCCTGCCCTTAAACTTCTAGCCTTACTGCCTTTCTACCTGGTCTCCCGGACACACACTACATCAACCTTTCTCCTAATCATCATATCAACCAACTCCCGAGCTTTTCCTGTCATAGTAACAACATTCAAAGTCCCCACATTCAGTTCTAGGCTCTGTGCTTTCCTCTTCTCTTTCTGCCTATGAACCCGCTTTCCACCTCTCCTTCGTCTCCGACCCACAGTAGCGGAATCTCCACCGGCGCCGGTGGCGGACGTTGTTAACCCGGGCCGCGACCTATCCGGTATGGAATTATTTGGATGAAAGCTCATATTTGTTTGTCAAAGTTTTAAGCCGGATGCCCTTCCTGATGCAACCCCCTGCATTTATCCGGGCTTGGGACCGGCCTACAGTTTGCACTGGCTTGTGCCCCCCCCCCCCCCCCCATAGGGCTGCATTACTTACCAAGTAAGTACAGTGCCTGTTATTTCAGTTTCCAGTCCAGTATTATTTTCTATGGCAAACCTGGTTCTAAATGCTAACAAGGGAAGGTGTTGGACCTTCCAGGTACAACAGCCAAATGCTGCACGCAAGACCGATAGCAGCACAAATCCGAAAACACGCACAATTGTTTCCAGCGTCGTGTTTACAGCTGACCATATGTTTGCAGTTTGCTCCTGACCTGTATCGAGACCACCCGGCGACGATGTAATTACCCAGGCCAGGATATGCAACAGATTGGATCATCACCCCGGGGTGTGTCCATAATATGATCACGTCATAGAGTCACTGAGGTTGCTACTCTTGCTTTAGTGGCAGGCCCGTGGTGCTGATCCACGATAATTAAAGCCATCCTCAACACCATTTAAAAACTGCTGCTGTGTGAACATAACCCCGCTGACATTTTCCTCTGAATGTGTTCATTCAGAATGAATGTCTGTAGAAGGAAACTAATATGTTTTAAACCCTACTTGTCTCTACCACATTTTAGACATTAAGTCATAAAGTTACATGACTGGAGGGGATAGAAAATGATTCTACCTTGTGTGTCTTTTTTGGCCCACGTTCTATTTTATAAGTCTGACGTGCACTTGCCCAATTTTAAAATGAAAGTAGACATTTTACAAAACTGAGTACGTGCTGTATATAGAGTGTGAATGCAGTCCTTTATGTTTGTCATCATGCTTCTTATTTCAGAATGATGCCTGGACTTCCTCATTGGCCACAACTTTAGGTACACCGGTACAATATTTCCAATGCATGAGCTGTATCAACGATTCTGCCTTTACAAAGATTACAATGCGCAGGTTAGATTGACACTGTCAGAGGTATCAATGTAACAATATGTTATTGTAGTTGGATTTTGCGGTGGTGTATAATAATTGTCCATCCATCCATTTTCTGTACCGACGCGTCTGCCAAATTGGCGAAACAAAACAAGTCCAATGGTGCATACAGGAATAAAGTTAATCCAATCCAAAGATTCCCGGCCATTGTGCCACAGCACATCAAAGTGTGCCGTCAGAGATGTTTAGGTGTCTCTCGAGGAAATTATCCAATTGCACTGACAGTAATTGGTGCAAAAATCACCTGTTGCCATTCATACGGCAGGATAACATCTTTCAACTAAACAGGCCCAGATTTAGCACTTTAAATTGAGACGAGATCCTTTTTTTCAGTCTACCTACTGTAAATACTGTTTGTGGCATTTTCGTTTGGTGGTGTGCCATGAGATTTTTCTCACGCAAAATATGTGCCTTAGCGCAATAAGGTTAGGATTTCGGAAACACCGATGTAATCTAATTCCTCTAATAAACTGCAACCGTCATAATAAACATAACCCTTTCTGACAGTGTCAATCTAAACTGAACATTCTTGCTTTTGTAAAGTTATATTGTTTTGATTATGTGTTGTTTTTAGATGGTCATAATGGTGCGTGCGTGTGCGTGCGTCTTAGTGAGCATGACGGCAGCTTTACGTGGTCAGCATGTTGACCAGGGCCTACAGGGGGCCCCGGCTCATTTTACCACGCTGTGCCTTCAGGGGGAGGACGGGGGAGAAAGGGGCGGCTTTGTAACATGACCCTGGATGAAAAGCGCGTGCCTGATCCGACTCCCAGCGCACACGCTGGGTTGTGGCGAGGAGGCGCACGATGAATCCTCTGGTGCTCATCGTGCTCACATGCCTGCCCCTCGGCTCGGCGGTCTACAGCGGGCCCCTGCAAGCCGAGATCTCCAACGGCACTTTCCATCACTTCTACGTCCCGGACGGCGACTACGAGGACACGGAAGACCCGGAAAAGTGCCAGATGGTCTTCAGATTCTCGGACGGCTCCCCGTGTTCCGTGGCAGAGGAGGAGAGTGACGCGCTAGTGCGCGAGGATCTGATCCTCGCCCGGCTGCAGGCGGAGGACTCGGCGCGGCTTCTGGAGAGCATCGGGCGAGCGGTGGCCAACGACCTGGACGGAGAGGACACGTACGGCCGCTTCCTCCTTCGGGAGATATCCCAGATCGCTGAGGCTTTCTCCAGCGTGGACAAATCTCTGGAGGAGCTGGAGGTGAAGTTCAAGCAGAGCCAAGAGAGCGAGCTGAGAGAGGAGCAACAACTGAGCGGCTTTGTGCTCAAACAAGTGGCGGACGTCAGAGACAGCCTGAGGGACACTAAGGACATCTCGGTGGGGCTGAGGGACAAACAGGAGCTGCTGTCGCTCATCGTTCGCAGCCACGGGAGCAGACTGACTCGCCTTAAAACACAATATCTCAATCCAGGATTATAGTCCATTCATATGGGAACCGTCCGTCCGCAAAGCTCTTGGAGATGTTTTACTAAATGGGACAGAAGACACATATGAGCCCATTCCTCTGAGTCAAGAGGCAGGCTAAAGAAATGGGAAAACTCTTTGCATGGAGCTCCCTGAATCATTCTTTACTTTGTATTGAGTTACACAATTTCTACAGGGTTTGCAAAAATAAGGACGGTATAACGTTTTTCTACGAAAAAAAGAAAACGGTGGCTTTGTTGCGTTGCAATTAAAATAACATACAAAGTACCATTCAGAAAACAAATTTGTGGACTGAAATTGCTGGCCTTGAACATTTACACATGATTGTATTCTCGTTTGTGCACTCAAGCACACCTTGCCACAGAGGTCTTTCTGTTATCAATTCCTTGGCATGCTTCTCTTACAAATTTACATATCAACAATGTGCGGTTTTCTTTAATATACTATATTTTTGACAACACCCCAAAAGAAGAAATCCATTGGGGTGAGATTGTGTTGGCCAGTCAACCGGTCCTTCTCAACCCATCCATCCATGGGGTGATCAAGAAGATAAATATAGGTCATAAATAACTCTGTATAACCCTTAAAAATGTACACCTACTGTTGCAGGCCCTGTCTATTAATTCACATTTTTAAACAAAATAATGTCCATATAGCTAATATGAATGCGTGGTTGTTTTTATACAAGAACTCTCAAAGCTATAAAGCCCTATAATTTCCTATTATGTCTTTATAGAATGAAGTGGCCAACTTGAGTGTCCCATCAAGTGGCACTTTTTTAATCGCCATCTGGGTTGCATCACGACCTCCCAGCTCCGTCTGGAAGCATTCGACTTTGACTTTCAAATATGTTTATCCAAAGACAACCGCTCATCTTTGGAGTCAATTTGTAACAATTAGGGTTTTGTTGAAATTTTGTGGTGATTTTTTTTTTTACGTACATTTTGTAAAAAAAAAAAAAAAAAAAGACATCAAATAAATGGGAAACATCTTCAAAGGCTCAATTGTCTTCCTCTGCAGTGTTATACAATGTTTTGGTCAAAATACAGGGGGTTGGGAAAGTAATGTGCACCTATATTTTTATTAACAGACATGTTTCAATATAGAACAGATGTACCTTTTGTATTCTATATCGGTTTATAAACATACAGATGTACCTCCTGTATTTCAAATTGAAACATGTCTGTGTTCAGGTTGCACGTGCACAGCGACTTCCGGCACACCCTTTATTTCCTGGGAAGCATTACCATTGAATTCCTGTGCTTAAACACATCACACTCCTGCTAATTAGTGGAAGCGGTTATATATTTTCTGTCTCTGTGTTTTGTTGTTCCTGTCTGCAACAAGCGCCTACCAATAAATGTGCCCGAGATAATCCCTGTGTATGTTTTTGGGGCCAGATGCGCTGCCTGCCATTGGGCTCGAGTGGGTGTGATTTCCTCTGTCTGGTTTCCCACACACTCCAGCTTCCCCTCTGGGACCCCTTTTACAAAAACAGCTCTGTTTAAAAACTATAGCAGCGCACCAATGTAGGCAAGGAGCGCTGTCCGAAGAAGCACGAGCTCAGTGTGCACAGAAACCTTATATGTCCGCGAAGCTCTGGAAATTGAAGGGGAGCGGCCGATGGCTCTGCATGGACTGAAAGATTGCAGGAAAAAAGAAAATCTGCTGTGTATGTTAAACCTATAGAGGCTCACAAAAGCGCTTAGCAAGACTTTTTGGGCCCCCGTCATTAATTCTTCCGACTAAAGCATCCATTTTTGTGGCGTGGTTGGGATGGTTTGGAGCGAGGAGGCCTGCTGTTAGAAGAATACATTCTTCTCGCTGATATATTGAAAGCACAAACATAGACAGGTCAGGAATGCGATTCAGATCTGACCTGAAGCACTGACCCCTCTCTGACGCACACCCGATACTGACATGAAGCGATACTATTAAAGTTGGGAAACACCTCTTAATCAAGACTTTGACTATACCCATTATTCGCGTTACCGAGACATTCTAGACAATTGTATTGTTCCAACTTTTTGGAAAGTGTTTTTTTGGAGCGGGCCCTTTGTCAGTTCATAAAACCAAATCCAGAGAGGCATGGTGTGAGTTTGGAGACTTGAAAGCCTCGACTTTTAAGCCTGTCAAACAGCCTTAGGATGAAGTGCAGAAGAGATTGTGAGTCACTCGGCCGTCTCTCAGACCCAACATCAGTGCCTTCTGACCTCACGAAACTTCTTCCGGATGAAAACAGACACACTTGGAAAAACTTACCGAAGGTCTTCCCAGAAGAGTAGAAGCTGCAAAGGAGGAGCACAGTTTCCCTTCCTGTCAGTGTGAAGGCGAGATCTTCCAATAGTTTTGTCGTGACAGGGGTGTCGAACTTGTTTTCATCGTAGTTATGTTTACCCTCAGTTGGAGCGGTTATAAATTCACATAAATATATAATCACTATAGGGAGTGACAGTGTGCCAAAAATCACCTTGGTACCTTCATTTCGGTGTCACGTTTGGTTCAGTAAGGGAGCATCATTAAAAACAAACTGCTCAAATGCTTTCATGAGGGAAAGTGCAAAATCAATACTTTTTTGCCCCTTTAGGAACTGAAAGATGCGGACAAGGGCAAGCAGTAACATAGCATCGCTTGAATCTTTGTGCGAAAAGAAAACTGATGAAGTAGTTTGTCATTGCTTTGGCTCCATCTGAAAAGGCCATGGGGGGGGTTTAAATACTACTGGAAGTTGCGTTTGTCCCACACTCCTTTTTATTCCTTGCGGCACTGATTTTCACATTTGCGTGATGTCATTTCAAATGAGTTAACGAGTTTGACTGTCCGCCAAAAGCAAAGTCGCTAGCCATGATGCCCACTTGCCAGAAGCTGAGCTGCACTGTGTTTGTGTACAGACTGGGCGTGTGACAGTTAATCCTCTTGTCCCTTAAATAACAAGGTCTGTGACGGAACCATTGTAATTGCCCCATTATATTACATAATTTCCCCTGTAGTTGATTATTATCATTTTTATGATGGCTAATTAGTTTTGAACAGAACTCAAGGAAAAATTGTGGCAAGCCTTTGCGGGCCACGTAAAATGATGTGTGGATCCAGATCTTGCCTGCGGGCCTTGAATTGCATCACTCTGAAATAATTTAACAAGCGCTTGAAAAATTAGATACTAGATGTTTATATACAGTAGTACTACATGGGTTTTACAATGGAAAATCCCGTAATGAGCATCGTTGCGATAGCGTAGCGGTTCACCGAGCTGACTTTCGTGCAGCTGTTGTGTTCGTCTGCCTTTCGCACTAAGTCAGCCGGGATAGGCTCCAGCACTCAAACTGGATGTGTGCTATAGAAAATAGGTCGATAATTCTGATGACACTCTCTGACTGAAACATATAAAAGTACTTCAACGCTACTATTTTTGAAGGTATTTTGACGCCACCACCTTCATCTGCTAGCTGCAGATCGTAAGCACTTTGCACAACAGGCTTTTTATGTGCAGGGAGCCAATAAAATCAGTAGCTCAAACTAGCGAGGTGTGAATAAGGTGATCACACAGCAGACAGGATTTACGAAGCGGTAATGATTGGTCTGGTGATGATATGTATCTCAGGAGGATTCTGTCTCATGGACCAGCAATGATATCATTCCTTCATTTGGAACTGGTTTGATGATTTAAAAAATATTTTAAAGGCGTTTGGATGAATCATTTTGGCAGGAATATTCCGTTTGGCTTCCCTGAACTTTCATCCTTCCATCTAGCCATCTATTTCTTATAGCCCTTGTCCTAATTAATCACAGGTGTGCTGGATTCTATCTCGGGTTTTGACATAATTAAGCCATCCATCCGTCCATTTTGTGAGCCGCTTGTCCTCACGCGGGTCGCGGGCGTGCCGGAGCCAATCCCAGCTGTCATCGGGCAGGAGGCGGGGTACGCCCTGAACTGGTCCCCAGCCAATCGCAGGGCACATGTAAACAAACAACCGTTCGCACTCGCATTCGCACCTACGGGCAATTTAGAGTTTCCAATAAACCTACCGAGCTTGTTTTGGGAGGAAACCGGAGTACCCGGAGAAAACCCACCCAGGCACGGGGAAAACAGGGAAACTCCGCACAGGCGAAGCCAGATTTGAACCCGGGTCCTCAGAACTGTGAAGCAGATGTGTTATCCAGTCGTCCACTGTGGCACCTTCATTTTAACATCCATCCATCCATCCATCCCGCTTATCCTCACGATGGTCGCGGGTCATTTTTAACATCAAATTTATATTGTTAACCTATTGCCACATGACTGCACTATGATTGCGTTTGTTCCGTGGTTGCAGCTGCAAATAATCACTGAAAGATTTTCATATCTGCTTTAAGCAACATAGTTGTAAAGAGGAGCAGTTTGGAGCCAAAGAAACCTCAGGAAATGAGTGAAGTCAGCATTTGGATTGAATCTTGCTTTGATTTAACCTCTTGTAAGCATTGCGGGCAAGGCATTTAGAGCTTTGGAGCCAGCGTACACCTTGTCAGTTGTATACTGTACGTACATACAAGTGTAAATGTGTACAGTTGTCACATTGTCCGTGGTATGTGTCGGTTAGTTCAATGTTTTGAACTAGACTGACAATCCATATTACAAACAGAAGAGGAACAGAAGAACATTGCTTGAATTTACTACCTCCACCCGGTGAGGTTATTTGGACCAGTTTCTTTCTTTGTCACTACTCTTGGCAAATGTGAGTGGGTCCTTATTAAACACAGGATGAGCTGGTGACAAATGCCGACAATTAAAAAAAAATGTCCGAGGACCTCGCTATCTGTCTGCGTGTGCCTCGATCACATTCACCGAAATTGCATGAGGCCAGCCGCACCTAAGGTTACGCGCGGTCTGAGCAGGTGTAAGTTTAGACCGACTTTCTGCTACCAAATCGGCACCTCGCCGGTCGCACCTCCAGAGACACACGCTCGCTTGGCGCAGACCTGTCTGCCAAATCGCCAAACACGCATGCGCTTGCATGAAAATCTTAATCCACCGGCATTTATGCCCCACCGCAGATGCACTGTCTATGGAAATAGAGCCCAGAATGTTTTGCGTGGCTGTTTTATTGTTGAAAAATATTCCAATGGGGTAGACGACCTCAAGAACAACAAAACCACTTCAGTCGGACACAGCTTGGAACTTGGAATTGATGTGCCATAGTTTTCCCTTGAATAAACACAAATGCATCTGCATACATACGGTTCAAAAGGTACATGTACATAACTTGTGTTGAATGATACATAATGATACACAGTTGCCCTTTCAAATGTGACAGTGCACGTCCATATGATTTCATATTTGATACAGTTTCAAGGTTGTGCTATTCTCTTTCTTTTGTCGGATGGTAGGGAGTGCGTCTTTACAAATGTGCTGAGCTACAGTACTGTCCTCTTGGAGCGCAAGGAATAACACTGATCAGTTCAATCATGAGATGAACCGGAGTCATCGTCAGTCAAATATCCACCTCTCCCCTCGTGTTCTTGTGCTTTCTCCGTGCCACCCCGCACGCTGCAGAATTCCTGCAAAACTGTCCTTGACGCGAATGGCCACTTTGTCTGCCTCGTGTCAGCGTGGACCCGTCACACGCAGCCGTTCTCCTGCCGCGGCTTCTGAGCCGCGGGCGTGTGCGGCGGGTAGAGGGAGGGAGCGAGCGTGCACAGGAACCCGGCCAGCAGAGTCAGGCCCAGTCCGCCCCACGCGCAGAACATAGACCAACCGTAGCCGTGACTGATGTCCTCTGGTATTCCAAACATGTAGCGAGGGTAACGCGACAGTTCAAAGTTGATTCCCGCCACACACGTGCAGAGGGAGATGATGCAGCACGTCCCTGTTGAGAGGAAGTGAAACACGTGACAGACTGGAAATGATATTCCGCTTTAAATAGCACCGTAAACATTGGAAAAAGAGCGGACCCTTGCGGCATCCGGGAGTTCACCTTTTTTTTAAAATGTCTTTTCTTCTCCAATGTTTTTCCAATTATTTGCATTTTTTTTTCCTTTTGTTTTGAGGGAACCAACCGCAAATGCTTATTTGTGGTTTTTTCCTGGTTTCTTCAAGAATTTGGGGGATACAAAATGATATTCATTTTATTTTTATTTTTTTCAGCGCAATAACAATGGCCGTTTGTTTGTTTGTTTGTTTGTTTGTTTTTTCTTACAGGATACAGGAAAGTTCAAATTTAGAGTTGTGCACCTTCAAGGTAGGACCTGGCATTTTATTGAACAAAAAAATGAACTGCTGTTCACAAACCGTTCACAGGCGGCAGAATGAGCGCGTTCACAATAATTTGAATCGAGTCGGGAGTTGCTCGTTAGTTGTTGTTATTGTAAATAGTCTAATAAAATAAAATGGTCAAACAAAAAAAATGTTACGCACACGTTTAACATGTATTCATTTTTTTAAAAATAATGAGGCGTTTGTAGACACTTTTTGGGGAGTGCTCAAGCACCCCTAAAATGTGAGAATTCACACACACTCAATTTGTGAGTAAATTGGGACAAGATCTTAAGTATTTCAGTACACAGTGCTGCCTTAACTTATACATTGAATACACTATAATAATAAAAATAAAATCGACCCTGTGACGGCTCATAACTCGAAAACCGTGTAAGCTGCTGCGCTCTTAAGTCCAGCTACCACTGTACTTACTGTATTTCGAGGCGGCCCGAGGATTTCTTGAGTCGTTTTGTTTTTTTACACAGAGGGACCCCAAATTCAATTCTGCCTCGGGCCCCCATAAGGCTTGGTCAGATATTGCATATCCCTTGATGACATTTTTGTTGAGTAGTGTGCCTTGGGATTTCATGCAAAATAAGTCCCTTGCGGTACAGAAAATGGATGGATGGATGTGATTTTTTTTTTTTTTTTTTTTTTTTTTGCATGATACTTTTGAGAAGGCGTTTACCGCCCTCGTGTGGTAATTTGGCGTACTGTGGTTTACCTCCCATGAGGAAGAGCAGTCCGGCAACATACTGCATGAGGTCATGTGCCTTCCAACAGCCCAGCACGCCAACGGTCCAGCCGAAAAAGATGATGGATATGGCCATGCCGATGAAACTGACCGTCATCCTCTGCAGATCTGCAAAAGAACACGTTGGAAGACGGCTGTGTGTTGTCGCGAGAGTCATTTTCACCTCACTCGTCATCGGCAAAGGCAAAAGACTCACGTAGCGCATGCCACTCGTCCTGCCTGATCGTCTTCGTCAGGTTGATGGGCACATTTCTGGGCAAAGCCGAAGAGGAGTAGTAGTATTTTATTGGCGTGCAGCGTGCAACCAATCCTGTGGAAGCAAACCACACAGAGAAGGAGGGGGGTGTCACGTAAACCCTGACACGATACGAAGAGGATGCCCCCACCCCTTTTCGCCCATTAAAAAAAAAACCGATGGAGAAGGACGCCAAGGCTTCTGCTGCAACACTTGTTTTTTTTTTTTTGGTTTGTTTTTTTGATGTTGACCTGTGACTTGTATTGTTGGATTGCGCAAGATGTTTATACGCATTCCACACACACGCACGCACGCACGCACGCACGCAAATATGACCGTAGCCGCAAACCTTTAAAGATTAAATCCTCCGTCTCCAAGTCAAATCCCACCCGGTGACACTTCCTCCACAGTCCGGTGACGGTGGAGTTGAAATGGCGATTGCACAGCGACTCCATCGCGGAGGCTGCGGGCGCAAGGTGCCGCCGAGCCCGCAGCCTCGCCATCCTCGGCGGCCAGCTCGCCTCCGCCTCCGCGCTCCCCTTGCGCAGCGTCCGCAGCGGGAGGTTGTTGTTGGAGGTGTAGATGTAGCCCGGGTCGGTCCTCTTGTTCGAGTAATTCTTGCAGCGCTCTCGATGCCTCCTGGCGTCCGTCTCGTACCAGTTGTCGGTGCCGATGGCCACCGCGATCAGGCCGAGGGCGCACAAGGCTAAGACGAGACCCGCCGCGGTTAAAGTCCTCATCGCAGCCATGTTCCTTCCATGCGCGTGCACTCGGCGAATCCCCTCATGAAGTCATTGTCGGCTTTGGAGCGAGCATCGCCGACTGAGGCCTGGATGCGATGTTTTGGTTGCCTCCTTCAGCTCGATCGAGCCCGGATACTGAATTGCTCCTTCCAAAAACACACAACTCCACTAGATGGCGACACCCCAAAAACAAAAAAAAGGGGGAAAAAGGAGGCTGTTTTGTTCTTGATGCTCACTCAAACAAACGACAGTACAGTAGATTAGATCAGCGTTTCTTTTATGGAGCAAAAGCCAAGGCACATAAGTATATTTACATTTTTTAAAAAGTCTCACGCCACACATTTTGCGAAAAACGTTCATGCAAAAAAACCCAAACATTTTTGTCCAAGTATTACGGGTTATTAATCGATGGAATAATCGATAGATTAATTGAGTCTCAAAATATTCGATAGTGACCGACAGCCATTTTTAAATGGTGGGCCACAGCAGAAGAGGATGATAGTTTGATGACTAATACAGTACATCAAATTGTTAAAATATCATGTTTCAACATGATTACACACTTTTGTAGTTTGCGTAAAAGGACATATACCGCGCGCGTGTGTGTGTGTGTGAATTCTCACATTTTAGGGGTGCTTGAGCACTCCCCAAAAAGTGTCTACAAACGCCTCATTATTTTTAAAAAAATGAATACATGTTAAACGTGTGCGTAACATTTTTTTTGTTTGACCATTTTATTTTATTAGACTATTTACAATAACAACAACTAACTAGCAACTCCCGACTCGATTCAAAACATTCTGCATTGGGGGGGGGGGGGAAACAACAACATGACATCAAGAAATCCTAAGATTTGTGAATGTGTCGATGCTATGCAAACTGGAACAAAAGCAACATCTTTCAGCGAGTTTCATTCTCATGTTCAGAACTTCCTCAACTAAAACCATCATTCCTAAGTAAAAGAGGAACAAACCTGCTTCCAAACTTCACTTTTGGTTTCAGAGTCTGCCAGTACGCAAATAAACATCCTATACCACATGGACTTTGTTAGTATCGATAGAAGAGACATATTCTATACTCTAACATGAAGTTCAATTATTCATGACCGTTTGACTGGACATCATGTGAAGACCTGTGAGATTGGCAGCTTTCAGGGAAGGAGAGCTGGACATTTGATTTGGACAATTGACTGTCGGGACTGCGGACATGCGAGGTCACTCTCAGTTCCTGTTTGTCTGCTCAAGCCGCCGCGTTGTTGTCACATTGTCGCCATCGGCAACAGAAGTCAAAGTTATCATTTATGATCTGCTTCAGTATTCCAATAGCACACGATGGAAGGCTTTGTCATACCGCCTGTAAGTGTTCGTTCTTTTATCCTTTCCTGTCTACACGCGTGCGGCAAACCGAGAGTTATTTTTTCATCGGCATCACGGTTCTTTGGATTTTGTCTCTTTTTTTGGGGCTTTTTTTTTTTTTTTTTTTTTTTTTGGGGGGAGAATGCGAATTTTTTTTGAGAGCGTACGCCTTAACACAAAGTAAATAACCTTTGCGCACTTCGTGGCCGCCGTCTGTTGCTTCATTGCTACATTGTGCAAAAGTCAAAACTAGCATTCTTGTTTGAACCAACTTTTTTTCCTACCACTTATTTGAACATTACAAAACAGTCATTAGAAAAACGGCGTCATTAATCATTCATTAAAGGTTCCATTCCAGGTTGTAACACTTTAGAGAAGTTTAGAAAGAAGTATGGATTAAACTTCTGTTTTAATAAATATTTTTGCACAATTGTAACGTTAGAATCTAATTTTATCGTTCACTTCCTCACACCAAAGGCCTCTGAGGGAATTATTCAAAGTGAGCCAGAGAGTTATCGGGCCCCGGCAGACTTGTACCCTTATCTCACTAGTGTGGGGGATGTTTATGAAGGTAAGATGATGATTTGATACAATCATAAACACAGACCCTTTCAAAAGAATTGGAATATAATGGAAAAGTGTATTTCCATAATTCCATTCAAAAAGTTATACTTTCCTAGATTATTGATTCGGGGCCCACAATTGAAACAATTTCAAGTATTTATTTGTTTATTTTTACAGAATTTGGGCTCCACCAAATCGGGAATTCAAAGAATTAGAATACTGTGAAGAAATCACCATTTTCTTCTTAGGTTTTGAAGGGGGGAGAAAAAGAAACATGACAATCACATTAAATCAATCAAAATATGGTACTTTCAAAACGATATGTTAATCTTCAGTACTTGGTTAGGAATCCCTTTGCTTGAATCACTGCCCCAATGCGCCCTTGATGCTTGCTGTCAGTTCTTCTTTGTTTTCGGGTCTGGTGCCCCTCATTTTCCTCTTGATAATACCCCATAGATTCTCAATGGGGTTTAGATCCGGCGAGTTGACTGGCCAGTCAAGCACTGTGAAGGCACGGGCAACAGACCGGGTTTTGGTGCTTCTGGCGGTACGGGCAGGGGCCAGGTCCTGCTGCAAGATGAAATCTGCATCTCCGTACAGATCATCAGCAGAAGGAATCATAAAGTCTTCTCAAACATTCTGGTAGACTGTTGCGGTGACCTTGGATTTAAGAAAGCAGAGTTTAGCAACACCTGCGCTGGACATTGCACCCCAAATCAGGACTGGCTGTGGATATTTCACACTGGACCTCACGCAGCTTGGGTTCTGGTCTTCATCTGTCTTCCTCTTGGACCTTGAGTCCCAAGTGAAAGGCACACTTTACTTTCATCAGAAAAAAGGACCTCGGACCACTGCCCAACAGTCCAGTCCTTCTTCTCCTTGGACCAGTTGAGACGCTTCCTACGTTGGCTCAGGCTCAGAAGCGCTTGACCCGAGGAACCCGACAGTTGTAGCCCCATCTCCAGGAACCTTTGTGTCTTACCCATCCTATGGAGGGTATCAATGATGGTCTTCTGGCCAGCTGTCAAGTCTGCAGTCTTCCCCATATTGAACCCAACTGAACTGAGACAATTGAACCAAACTGAACCAATTTGATGACACCGGGGCAGGTGCTTTGAGTTTCGTAGATTAGTGTCTGCCACTCAGTTTAAAACATTTATGGCCTGCAAAATTTGGGCTGATTTCTTCACGCTATTCTAATTTTTGGAATTCCTGATTTTGTGGGTAAAAATAAACAAATTCATTCATTCATCTTCCGTTCCGCTTCTCCTCACTGGGGTCGCGGTATGCTGGAGCCTATCCCAGCAATCTTCGGGCGAGAGGCGGGGTACGCCCTGAACTGGTCGCCAGCCAATCGCAGGTGACATGTAAACAAACAACCATTCACGCACACATTCACACCTACGGGCAATTTAGAGTCGTCAGTCAACCTACCATGCATGTTTTGGGGATGTGGGAGGAAACCGGAGGACCCGGAGAAAACCCACGCAGGCGCGGGGAGAACATACAAACTCCACACAGGCGGGGCCGGGATTTGAACCCCGGTCCTCAGAACTGCGAGGCTGAAGTGCTAACCAGTCGTCCACCGTGCCGCCTAAAATAAACAAATAAATACTTGAAATTGTTTAAATTCTGGGCCCTGAATCTATAATTATGAAAGTTTCACTTTTTGAATGGAATTATGGAAATAAATCAACTTTTCTATGATATTCAAATCTTTTTCGAAAGGGTCTGTAAGATCACTGCATGGCTCCAATCCAAATGTGTGCTGACTCTCAGACTACAGATGGAGCTTCCATTCAGAGCATGTCCAGCCTGCAGACTTTGACCATTTTCCATCGAGTCATTTAACACAGCTTCAGTGTGTGGCCCCTCAACAAATGCAACCTTACCGCTTCAGTGCTGACGGTCATCTTCACCTGGAGGCACCTCTCTCGGTGTTGCCACAAGTGAGGCCCTTTTTTATCATGATGCATACGTGCCATTGTTCTTTCTTTCATACTGGTCCAGGATGTAAATGAACGTGAGCTGGAAATGTTACAGTTACAATCAATAATCATCCCCTTTGTCATGGTGAATACTCAAAATGTTCATCAAATTTGACACCATGCTCCACCAACATTATATGGCATTGGCAAAAAAAAAAAAAAAAAAAAAAAAAACTTTTCAATGTACCTTCGGCCATCTGTCTAGTACAGTGGACCCCCGCTATTTTCGGGGGATAGGGACTGCGAAATCAGTTCATAATTGACACTCATTATAATTGTATTGAAAAATAATAATCATCATTTAAACCCCAAAAAAATCTTCAATAAGCAGGGATAAACCACCAATAAGTGTTTTCGGATTTGGTTCCTCCAAAAAAAAGAAAAGAAAAACATTGAAAACATTTTTTTTTTTAAATGTAAACAAATTGGGGAACAATTTGGGAGGAAAGATGGAGGGGGGGGGGGGGGGTCTGTTCATGGGAATATTTGCAGGAATGTGCATGGATCCACTGGCATCCATGCCAAGGCATCCATTTTCCATTACAAAGATATCATAGCACACCACCCAAGAAAAGTCGAATACTCTTAATACGAATACAGCCATGCCTTCCGATGCGAGTGTCTTGACTTATGAGTTTTTCGATATTTGAGCCATCGCTTGACCAATTTTTTTGTCTTGCGATAAGAGCAAAGGTTGAGATACAAGTGGAACTCAGACCTCTACTCCAAAAATGGCCCCATGCCACCATTTCCAATTTATTAGAAATAGGAGATAAGCAGCTTGGATGTGCAAAAAAAATAAATGGTTTTGGTCTCAGGTTCCATTTGGTGATTTACGGGTGTAACTACACCCCAAACATATTTTTGGTGTCTTTGGATTAATTCAGTATTCATAGGAAGAGCATTGTAACACATCAGCTTTACAGTATATTGAAAAATGTGGTTCATAAAGGGAATTAATGGTGCCATAGAATTGCCATTTCCAGGAAGGATGAGCTAGCCAGATGAACATATTTCAAACTGACATCTGTGTTAAAGAAAAGGACCAAATGTGATGTCACTTACATCCTCTTTTTGCATGACTAAACAAACCCGACAATGAATGCATGCACTACACTAACAGTCTATTGCTTCTTCCCAACGTTGTTTACATTTTGTCTTGAAGATCCCAAATTATACCTCATCACTATACTATCAGTACCAAAACCCAGTCTCACCCATCCAGTACTACTCAGAAGAAGAACAAAGAGGTGTCAGCCCCCCACTTGAGGTATCAGAAGGCGAGGAGGCATCTGAATACCACAGCCTGCCCTCAATCAGGAAAGACACAAGTGAGTATCATCCTCGTCGATGTTTGAGCAGACTCAAGAAGAAGAAAAAAAAGACAATTCCTCAATGAGCGTCATATTTTTCCAATCTAGACGGCAAAAGGAAAATTCGCTTGTACCAGTTTCTCTTGGACTTGCTGAGAAGCGGTCACATGAGTGACTCGATCTGGTGGGTGGACCAGGAAAAGGGCATCTTTCAGTTCTCCACAAAACACAAAGAAGCCCTGGCGAGTCACTGGGGAGTCCAAAAAGGAAATCGCAAAAAAATGACCTACCAAAAAATGGCTCGTGCTCTGAGGAACTACGGCAAAACCGGTGAGATTCAAAAGGTGAAAAAGAAGTTGACCTACCAGTTCAGTGAGGAAGTTCTAAGGAGCTTCTGTACACAACTGTACTCTCACTGACAAAGAAATTTGATTGATACAGTTTTGTGTGCTTGCGATTGTATGACTATTTATTTGCTTCCTATGAGATATTTGCTATATTTACTAAATGGTTTCATTTGATCATCTTTTGACACGCAGGGAAAAATATTGTAAATACCTTTTGTTGTCCCAAATCAATAAAGTTGACATTAATAATCATCAAGGGATCACACGCTGAGTAGGGTTGGTTGTAAGTAAAGTTTGAGGTTAAAAAGCCTTTGTAAACCACATAACTGTCCATTGTGGTACAAATAGATTGCAATTATTATACATCCTTCCATCCATTTTCGATACCATTTGTCCTCATTAGGGTTGCGGGTGAGCTCGATCCTATCACAGCTGACTTTGGGTACACCCTGGACTGGTTGCCAGCCAATCAGAGGCCACAAACAAACCAGAAGCAAACTCATCAATATGCACTCTCGCGAAGAGTGCGATGACCTCTGCATTGGAGAGACCAAGCAACCCTTAGACATAGGCGAGTCGTATTTTTGAGCCCAGAGTCAGCAGGTCATCGGAATCTTACAAACAAGGGACATTCTTTTGAGCGGAGCACTGTCCAAATTCTGGAGAGAGAAAGCCGCTGGTCAGCTCACTCTAAACAGAGGAGAAGGTGGTTGCCGTTGACTACCATTTATTTATAACAATGTCCCGGCCTTTCGCTCCGAAAGATTGTCTCATTCCATGCAAAGAGTCAAGCTGTTTTGCCACCGGGCAGGTACGCGAGACGGTCGGTCGTACACCAGCCACGTCGGGCAACGACAACATTTTAACCACCTCCAGGGGGCGCACCCGCCAGAGACATATGGTGATTCCATCCAGCTGTCCATCCATAATACCGCTTGTCCTGTTCAGGGTCACAGGGTGCTGGAGCCTGTCCCAGCTGGCTTCAGGCGAAAGGCTGTCAACACCCTGAACTGGTCGCCAGTCAGTCGCGCAGCACATATAGACGCGGACAACCATTCACACTCACATTCACACCATCACTGAGCGGGAAATGAACCCACGCTGCCTGCGCCCAAGTCAGGCGAATGTACCGCTACACCAGTGACCTATGGCGATTCCACACTTAAAAATGAAAACTGTCGCCTTTTGGATTCAAAGTCAAATGTAGTCCAAAAAATCAGAGTCCGTTTGCCGCGGTGAAACCTTTGCAGATGACCATGACCTGTCAGGTTTGTGCAGGTTGGAGGCAAGAAGGTGGTGGACCCAAGCGCAGGGAAGCAGGGAGGCCAGGCAGGAGAAAAGGAACTACCAAAAAATATTTATTTACCAAAACCAGGCAACCAAGGCACATGGAAAAAAAATCTAAATACTTAAGTAAGTGCCAAAAATCAATAATCAAAGTAACAAAGAAACACTTGGCGTAAACTCAACATGACATGAAGCAAGACATGACAAGAGACGTGATTTAATGCAACAGCATATGACAATGAACCAACAAGGACTGAAAGAAACCAGGGCAAACTGGCAAAACAACGAGGAACATCTTGACCAGACACAAGTGGTTGGAGGGAGCCAGACGTGCAGTGCTCGGCTGGGCCGTTCAGGAGGTCGGCCAGGACGCCCAGCACAACTGTTTCCACCGGGCCGTTCAGGCAGACGGCCATGATGACGGACCCAACGGCAACGCAGGGGCCAGGCAGCAGGCTCGGGTGGCGGCCGCTAGACGAGCGCCGCCGAAGCAAGCTCGGGAGGCGGCGGCGCAGCGAGCGCCGCCGAAGCAGGGTTGGGAGGCGGTCGCACACCGTGCGCCGCCAGAGCAGAAGGTGGCGGCCACACCATGTGCACTGCAGGAACGGGAGCCTGCTGCCGCTTCTGAGGAGCAGGAAGAGGAGCCTGCTGCACCTGCCGAGGAGCAGGAAGAGGAGCCTGCTGCACCTGCCGAGGAGCAGGAAGAAGAGCCTGCTGCGGCTGCCGAGGAGCAGGAAGAAGAGCCTGCTGCGGCTGCCGAGGAGCAGGAAGAAGAGCCTGCTGCGGCTGCCGAGGAGCAGGAAGAGGAGCCTGCTGCACCTGCCGAGGAGCAGGAAGAAGAGCCTGCTGCGGCTGCCGAGGAGCAGGAAGAAGAGCCTGCTGCGGCTGCCGAGGAGCAGGAATGAGGTCGGCAGTTGCTTTTTCAGCCTGCCACCTTAGAGGTTTGGGAGCACAGGAAATGACAGGGGCAGATTGCGCAGGAACTGTCGAAGGTGAAACAAAAAACAGATACAAGTATGGGTTATTTTTTTCAGTTGTTATCATTGAGCTAATTTCATCTTTTTGTTAGTCAGTTCACAACGGCTAGCAAAGGGATGGGAACATGTGTTGTGCTTCGTGTTATTTTTGCACTCATTTTCTCTTCCTCCATCTGGTGAATGTGACTACAACTTGATTGACTTTGACACCACCAACAGGCCGCTTGCGGGACAGCAAGTGGAGGATTGTGAAAGTTCGGTTAAGATATTGAGGCGCTGCATGATGTCACCCTTGTGCTGTTTGTTTGTTTGTGTTTTGGGTTTTTTCAAAAATGAAAAAAAAAGTGTTTTGTTTCATTTTTACTGCTTTGACATCTGAATTTCCCCTCTGCAGATCAATAAGTGATATCTTATTAAGGTGATGAATCCGTACTTTTACTTTTTTTTTTTTAAAGTACAATATCTGCACTTCTACGCAAGTAACCGTGAGTAGTTTTACCTACTCTGTCCACGTTTGCAACTAAACTAACAACCAGCACTAAATGCAAAATACATTTCAAGATGCGCGTACTAATACAATTAACTCACTTTGGAATTTTTGGTGTAAATAAATCATTTCCAAAGTTTAAAAAAAAAAAAAAAAAAAAAAAACGATCACTACATCTGTACATCTGACACGTGAGCGTTAGGGCGGAAGTGTTTACGTGACGTCACAGCTCTGAGCCAATCAAAGTGCATGCTTTCCTGTTGTAGCAAAATTCAAACGTCGTGTGTGGAGTCGACTCAAACGAACTCGAAAGTAGACGGCCAGCCAAACACTTGGACAACGAATTACACGGCACAGAAGAGAGCTTTTTAGAATAGTCTGCGGTGGCAACATGAGAGTGAGGTTGGTATCTTATCTGTATTTTTGCGGAACTATTATTGGTAAGCTGTAAATGGGGTGTGTTGGGGAAACGGCGCAGAAGGAGCTGGTTTAGTTTGGCCCATTTATTTGACGACCCCTTTTTTTTTTTTTTTTTTTTTTTGTCTTTCCCTATTCTATGGCGTTTCCGTTAGACTAATCTCTGGCTCATGTTGCCACTGGGGCCTCATGAATGACGTTATTGTTTGCCCAAATTCATTTTACAGCCAGTCCACAGCTTTAGCATTGCGTCAAAAGCTAGCTCATGCTAGTTTACCTGTAAGTTTAGTGCAGTGTTTCTTAACCTTTATTGAGCCAAGGCACATATTTTACATAAGGAACATCTCACAGCACAAAAAAAGTTATAGAAATGACCGTGTATAATAATAATAATAATAATAATAATAAATGATGAACTCTTCTCAAATTACTCACAAATAAATGTACTCCATGTGAAATCTGGGCCTGTTAACTTGAACACAAAGCTATTATTCTGTTATGCATGGCAGGTTCTAGTTGTATTCAAACGTTACTGCAAGGCAAGTTAATTTTTAGCACCGTTCATCATGCACTAGACAAATCCAAAGTGCTTTACAGAGGCAAAGAAATAAGAAACATCAAAGACTAAATATCAACATATAGCTATACATAAAGGAAAGACTCAAATGAAAGAGTAAATGGCCAAATGCATAGATTATCAAGGTCAAATTACAATTAGATAGTGATTAAAAGCAACTTTCTGCTTAAATGAGAAATGACTTGATGGTTTTCCAACTTTCTTGTCTTCCAGTGAAGTCCATGCTGCGGAGTCTGTTGCCTACCTCAACAGAGCTCTTTTTAAGTTGCAGGATATTTGGGAAGAAATTGGAATTTCAGAGGATCAACGCCTCCAGAGGACTAATGTAGTTCACGAGCACATCAAAGTAAGACCACCCCAGTAGGCGTAACAGTCGCTGGCTGACTAACTGACTCTGTGGTATGTCTGCAGGATTTGCTGGGCAGGATGATAGTCGAGGAAGAGGAGCTGAAAAAGCGAGTATTGAAAAACATTGAATCCTGCCGCAAAGAAATTAGTCAACTGTGCAGTGAACTTCAGATGCCCCCCCTTGAGGTAAATTTCCGGAACTGTGTACTTGCTGCTTGAAAGCGATTACTTCTGCTAATGTTCTGTATGTGTGTGCGAAGGAGGAGGATGGCTGCACCATGCTGCAGATGGAGAAGAACAGCCGCACTCGTTTGGAGCTCATGAAGGAGCACAAGAGGCAGAGAATGGAGGATCTCAAAAGTCTCGTTGTCAAAGACCGCGAGCTGTGTGACATCATGTGCACCACCCCTTTTAGCATCAACCAAGAGACAACTCCGTCCCTGAAACAACTAGAGGACTACCGTGCCTACATGGATGAGCTCACAAAGGAAAAGGTGTCACTAATTTCCCCCTTTTATTTATTTATTTTTATTTGTTTGTTTTAAATCAGGTCCTTTTTTTCAGGAGCACCGTCACGAAGAATTTGTGAGCATAATGCAGGAGATCAACACATGCATGGATGATCTGGAGCGCCAGGCCGAGACCAGTTTTGAAAAGGACGTGATGTGTGAGGATGAGGAGGCCTTCTGTCTCTCTACTGACAACATCAACGCACTGAAACAACTCCTCAGCCAGGTGACCAAGCCATTTTTGATTTGACCTCTAACGCCCCGTCATGCCTGACATCATAACACTGGTGACTGTGACCCGTACCAGTTGCGAAAGCGCAAGGCGGAGAATGAGGAGCTCTGCGCAGTACTCCGCACTAAGCTCCAGGAACTGTGGGACAGGCTGAAGATTCCCTTGGAGGAGAGGGAAGACTTTTCCGAGCACATGCTCAAGTCCAAAAGGAGGAACATTGAGGCAGTAAGAAATGTTAATGACCGTTTAAAATAAATAAGTCACACGGTGCAGCGGTGTTGTTTTTTTGTTTTTTTTTTTTAAATTAACGCTTGTATTCATTGGTTCCAGCTCCAGGCTGAGGTCCAGCGTTTTGAACTGCTGAAACTCCACAGCATGAAAAGTGTGATCGAGGCCATCAGAGCTGAGATTTCTCTTTACTGGGAAACGTGCTTCTACAGCCAAGAACAGCGCGAGGCTTTTCTTCATTATCACGATGGTGACAAGATTTTGCTCGAGTGACACAGTCTTTCCTGCGCTGAATTGTACAGTATATACGCTGACTGGCCACAACATTAGGTACACCAGCATAATTTCATGTCAAGTGGATCACGAGTATTCTTTCAAAATCATTAGGCTTAACTGAGCCACTTGAGTCATTCCTGCTGGAGTGAGACAGGCTTTGGAGCCATCTTGGGGAGTTTCAAAAAGAGACCAAAAACAGAAAATTACATTTTGAAATTAAATAATTGATTTATTGCAAATAACGTAGGTTAGATAACCAAAAATGACAAGTAGTGAACCGGCAATGAAACGCTGTACAACAATCATAGTACTGAAGCATCATGACTCTGAGCGGTATTAATTAAAAAGTTTGATTAATATTGTAGTTGTGTTGTACTGCCTCATTCATAAGGAGCTGTTTCTAATCGTTTGCCCCTGTCATGAATCTACTGTAAATATGGAAACCAAAGTATTACAAAAACCTCCCAGTATAATACAGTGCAGTTCAAACTACAACCACAATAATAACCGTATTGGGAAATGGCATTGCCGATCAAAAGTGAGATCAATTATCAGTGTGTTTCTTTAATGCAGATGACTTTACTGAGGAGCTGCTCAAACTGCACGAGGATGAAGTCAAAACTCTGAAGAGCTACTTTGAGGGCCATAAAGAGCTGTTTGAAGGTGTCGCAAAATGGCAAGAGAATTGGGCTGTTTATTTGGAACTCGATGTGAGTACGTCACATAGTTACTGTAAACTTCTTTTGGGTGGTATTTGTGTTTTACGTGATGTCATTTCTCATCTCAGAGGAAAGCCAATGACACCTCGAGGTTTAACAACAGAGGTGGAAACCTGCTGAAGGAGGAGAAGCAGCGAAGTGACCTTCAGAAAAGTTTGCCCAAGGTACTGCGCAAAGATGGCAAAAGTACTCACACTTTGTACCGAAGCAGAAGAACAGATACTTGGGTAGGAGTAGGCTGCTGAGTCACCTCCTGTAAATGTAAAAAAAAAAAAAAAAAGTGTGGACTGGAGTACAAAAGTTAAAAAAAAAAAAAAGGATTTTTAATGCCAATTACATATATCCATTGACCATTTTGATAACTTGGCGGGGGGGGGGGGATTCTCAATTACTTGGCGATTTATTTATTTATTTCCCCTATTCGCGGCAGTCACTATAGAAGAGATATTTTTCAAATGTAAGGACTGGGGACTAAATGTATGAAGTTGTCCGAAAAATAATTACTCAAGTACAGATACCCAAAGCATCTACTACAGTACAGTAACAATTTATTTGTACTTCGTTACTTGCCACCGCTGGTCCGGT
Organism: Phycodurus eques; assembly: GCF_024500275.1. NCBI lineage: Eukaryota > Metazoa > Chordata > Actinopteri > Syngnathiformes > Syngnathidae > Phycodurus > Phycodurus eques. The sequence continues at coordinate 28,931,856 of NC_084529.1, forward strand.
GTATGTCGTTCAGTATCAGATTATTTGAACCTTTCTGTTTCATGTGCTGTAACTGTCTTGTGATCAATATGTGTTTTGTATGAAGAAGATGGCAAGTTTTTTTTTTTTTTTTTTTGTCCCCCCCCCCCCGCCCCAAAAAAAAACAGCTCGAGAAGGCTCTGAAGGCCAAAATAGATTCGTGGGAGCAAGAGCAAGGCAAAGAGTTTTTTGTCAATGGACAGAAGTTTCTGGATTATGTGCAGCAGCAGTGGGAGCAGCACCACATCGAGAAGGAGAAAGAGAAAATGGAGAGGGTGTGTGAAAGATTCAATCAAACATTTTGTAAAAACATAATTGGTCATTGATGTTTTGTTGTTCGAATTAGCAACTGAAGAGGAGCAAACAGACTCAGGAGGACATGTTGTACGGAACTGCAGTGAGGACACCATCCAAAAGGCGAATCGCCGGAACCCTCACACCAAGCAAACAAAGAAAGGTCACTTGCTTGAAATATGTCGTGGATCATGATTCTGGAAGATTTGGAGTAAGATTTGTACTGTTCTCATGTTTTCTGCAGATGGGAATGTCAACCATGTCCACGCCTAATAGCTTCCTCAGTTCAGGCTTCGGGGGAACCATGGGCCAGTCTTCAATCCAAAAGCCTCCTCTATCTGCCAGTAAGGTATGGTGACGGATCCATCGTGGTTTGCCTTGATGGGACATAGGTTCTGTAATAAGTGAACATTTTCCGCACGAGTCATTGAAATCTAACTTGTAGGGTCTCGGCCTACGAACCGCTGGGCATGCAAAGACTCCCCGTGCACTTGACCGGAACAAGGAAAACCTCGACGTCCTTAACAGAAACACTCCATGTGGCGCACTCAGGTCTCAGGATACTCAAGATTGCACCATCACCTTTAACTGTATTGCGAGCTCCTATTCGGAATTTTCGGTAAATGCAGTTTTAACAATCACCGAAGCACATTATTTTTACTTATCACAAACACAGAGTTATATGGTGGCAATGCTGTGACCTGACTGTAAATGGAAAAGATAGAATTGAACTTAAAAGTTCTGCTGAATTTTCAACGTGACATTGAACTAGCAAACTGGTTAATTTTCAGTGAGTGCTTTTATACCTCATCCTTCAAGTTCTGACACCTAAAAAGATGTGCATTAAATACAGTATATAACTGCTTACATTGTACTAAAAAAAACCTCAATTTCCACCAAATTATTCTGAATGGGATGTCATGTTGTAATGCAAACGAACGATTGATGTGTTAAGCCATTCTCTCTACAGCTCACTGAATGAACTTTCTTCTTTCACAGAGGGACCTGTCGAAGGCTTCTCAATCGAATGTGAATTCTAGACTGCTCAACTCCACTGTCAGTCAACAGTGACCAAAGGCTTCGAGCTCTGCTGTTTGTGTGGCAAGAGGGAAGCTTTTCTAATGTAAACCTTTGCCAAAAAATGTAAATAGTTTACAAATGTGTGAACATTTTGATGATCCCTTTTTACTCAGGCTTATTTTATTGTCACTACTGTGGTGGTCTTCCCTGTATTTTTGTGGAAAGTAAATGTTTGTGCATATGTTGACCTTTTACTTGCCTTTTTTTCAATATTATTCATGAAATCTTTGCTATATCTATCACTTCACATTTTTAGTGCTTTAGCAACAATTTTTTTTTTTTTCTCCCAGCTGGAATTACAGCGACTTTTAGCCTTCAGAAACGTAATAAACGTTCGAACAAAACTTTCCTGTCTTTTTTTTTTTCCCAAATGTTTTTATTTTATTTTTTAAAATATATAAATAGCATAAAAGGTTACAGACCTGGTTATCTCGAGATGGAATATTCTTTTCTTTGGGGTGTCAAACTCATTTGTCATATGCAATCTAAGTATAAATCGTCTCATATTAGAAATACACACCAAATTGACAATTAGTTTTGAAATCAAAAGTCATAAAAAACGTTGGCTGTAGTTTGTTCAACTGTTACATTTTGTTAACTAAAAAAAGTGCAATTGAAACATTTGATTAAACATGACAATTTGCAGTTTTGGTAGAGACTTTGTAAGAGACAAAGTAGACATGAATTGCTTCAGTAGACCACACCTGGACCTTGAGTCTGACACCTGTGCTCTACCTATTCTGTTTAGTTCATGCGGGTCATTAGTTCTTCAAGAGCCCTTTCACGATGATTTTCATGAACAAGCAGCACTTCTTTGATTGCACTTTGCTGGAAGCCCATCTCGTTGAACTGAGTCAGGAGGCGCAGAAACTCTGCAGCCTGAAATCAGAGTTGCAACTTTAAAATGCTGTCCCTGTTTATTCTAGTTTTTCTGATTCTGTGCCCTAAAAGGAGATAAACAAGAGGGAGGCACCTTGCTCTCACAGTTCTGAAACATCTCCAAGGCCTCCTCTACTTGAGCTTCATCGTAGCCCAACTCGCACAGATGATTGCAGGCTGCCAGGTATTTTGAGAGCTGTCAAAATAAGATGTTTACATTTAAAGTTGAACCAAACTCATTGTTGTCTTTTGTTTCTGAATGGATAAAATATGCTTGGAGGTAAGTAAAATGTGTAAAGACAGAAAATAGAACTGAATTGTTGAGATATACAGTAGCTTAAAGCAAAGCAAATGTATTTTTATACAGACCATTTTCTCCACAAGGTAAGTCAATGTGCTTTACATGATTAAAAGCATTTAAAAATAGACAAAAATGAGACATCTTAAACAAGGACAAATTTTATATATATATATATATAAAGATAATCTACAGTGCAAGAAAGATCATTTAACAGTGGAAATCTTCTAAAATGATCATAAGCATGAGGGAAAAAAAGATTTTAACCTGGATTTAAAAATATTGACACTTGGTGCTGACTTGACTTCTGTCGGCAACTTGTGAGCAGCTAAAAGCTGCTTCGCCATGTTTGCTTTGGACTCTTGTGTTCCATTGTTTGACCTGAGTCTAGATCCCAGAGCCCTACTGGGTGTATGTTCCACTAGCATTTGATTCATGTATTCAGGACCTAAACCATCTCATGATTTATAGACCAATAGCACTACTTAAAAAGTGCATTCTAAAGGTGACTGGGAGACAGTGTAGAGACTTTAGAATTTGTTCTGACCTTTTTGAGCTGCAGCATTCTGAATTAGTTGCACCTGATTAATGCTCTTTTGGGGGAGTCCAGTCAGAAGACCATTACAGTAGTCAAGTCTACTTGAGATAAAAGCATGGATGAGCTTCTCCTGGTTTGCTTGGCATATGCAAGCCTTCACTCTGAAAATGTGTTCTTCAGATGGTAGAAGGCAGTTTTAGTAATTGATTTGATATGGCTTCTGAAAATCAGGGCATAATCTAGCACACCAAGGTTCCGGTCTTGGTCTTTGGTTTTAAGAGAGACCGACTCCAGGTATTTACTAACAGCAAACCTTTTCTTTACTGCCAAAAACAATCACCTCGGTTTTGTTGTGGTTTAATTGGAGTAAGTTTTGGTTTATCAAGTTATTTGTTTTCGTGACACAACACATTCTGAATTAATTAGTTGCACCTGATTATTACAAAATAATAACTCCTTTCCTTCAGGTAGGATCTGAACCATTTAAGGACTGTTCCATTTAGTCCTACCCACGTTTCCAACCTGTTCAGCAGCTCATATCATCTACTGTATCCAACGCGGCACTGAGATCCTACAAAACAAGAACTGACACCTTTCCACAGTCAGTGTTCAACCTTACATCATTTAGCACTTTGATATGAGCTGATTCTGTACTGTGATGAGTTTGGAAATCTGATTGAAATTTGTCAAAAAGTCCATTTGAGTTCAAGTAATACCGGAGTTGGTTAACAACCACTTTCTTGACAAACTTGGCTATGAAGGAGAGATTTGAGAGCAATTTCTAGTTTAGTTCTGGGCTGCAATGGAGTTGACAGGTACTCCATTTCTGTGACTAAACAGATGCCCCCTTTCCACTTAATGTGCACCATGTATTGAGATCCAATACGAGAGCTGTATGTATAATATTTTATCTTTACAAAGAGATTATTCAGTTTTGGAAACGGATCTACACAATATGTAATTGATTTGCTGGAGCAAGGATGGTCAGACAGATTGTAGCCTACTTTGTCTGGGCTGTTGTATCCAGTCTTCTGCAGAGCCAAGATAGCAGTACGTAAAGGGTATCCTTTGTCAGTGACGGCCTCCAGCAGCTCCCTCTCTTCTTGGCTGAGAGCAGACAGCAGTTCTGTTGCTGAGTCAAGAAAGCCTCCAGTCCTGAAAGCCTGTTAAGCATCCACACGAAGATTAACAAAACACAAGTAAGGAGTGGTGGGAAGTTACAAAGACAAATACTGTCCCTCTTATTAGATTTTTACCTCAATATTTTTGACAACTTTTTTACTTTGACTCCCTTCATTTGGAAACACATATCTGTACTTTCTACTGCTTTGTCAAAAAAAAAATAAAAAAATAAGCGTTTTACTTATTTGTAACATCCATGGATGATACAGATGTCAGTTATTGGTTCGCAAACTTTTTAGACAAAGTACCACCTCAAAAAAATGGCTCTCGAAGTACCACCATAATGTCCCATATTCAAATAAAGTAGCGTCGTGGACCTAAAAAAAAAAAAAAAAAACCTAAATAAATGGCTGTCAACAAACTGTTCCAAAAGATTATATTAAATATATTGTACAGTACTTAAACGTTAAATACAACTCAACTATACTTCATATATACGCTACTAACATTTAATTCAGTGATTCTTTTGCATGCTACTAACATTTAATTTAGTGATTCTTTTGCATGCCACTAGAGAGCAGCCACATTGACAATGACTGGGCTCCATGAGTCATTTGGGGAGAATTTGTTGTCTTGTGGCCAGCCTAAAACAAACATCTTCTGGCATTCAAAAATTCTCCATCTAATCTGAAAAAACATACAAGTAAGGTGTATTGTTTTTTTCAGTTAATGAAATGTGGGAGGAGAAGATGCACCAGCAGAAGAGATGACCGTGGGCTTCAGCGGATTATCAAACAGAGAAGAATCAAGAATCTAGCAGAGATCCAGAAAGACTGGAATGAGGCGGGAGTCACAGCTTCACAAACCACCACATTCAGACGTATCGTGGAGATGGGCTACAACTGAGCCTGAGTCAACGTAGGAAGCGTCTCAACTTGGCCAAGTGGTGGCCAGTGGTCCAAGGTCCTCTTTTCCGATGAAAGTAAAGTGTGCCATTCATTCGGGAATCGAGGTCCAAGTGTTTGGAGGAAGACGGGTGAAGACCAGAACCCAAGCTGCTTGAGGTCCAGTGTGAAATATCCACAGTCAGTCCTGATTTGGGGTGCAATGTCCAGCGCAGGTGTTGCTAAACTCTGCTTTCTTAAATCCAAGGTCACCGCAACAGTCTGCCAGAATGTTTTAGAGGACTTCGTGATTCCTTCTGCTGAGGATGTGTATGAAGATACAGATTTCATCTTCCAGCAGGACCTGGCCGCTGCCCATACCGCCAGAAGCACCAAAACCTGGTTTGATGCCCATGCCATCACAGTGCTTGACTGGCCAGCCAACTCGCCGGATCTAAACCCCATTGAGAATCTATGGGGTATTGTCAAGAGGAAAATGAGGGGCACCAGACCCGAAAACAAAGAAGAACTGGCAGCAAGCATCGAGGAAATCTGGGCTTCCATAACTCCCAGGCAATGTCACGGCGCATCCAGGCAGTGATTAAAGCAAAGGGGTTCCCAACCAAGTAGTGAAGATTAACATATCGTTTTGAAAGCACCGTATTTTGATTGATTTAATGTGATCCTAATTTCTTTTTCTGTTTTTTCTCTCCAAAAACTGAGAAGTAAATGGTGATTTCGTCACAGAATTCACATTGTTTGAATTCTTGATTTTGTGGGGTTCATGAGCTGGAAGCCCAAATTATCTTTTCAATTGTGGGCCCTGAATCTATAATCTATGAAAGTTGAAGTTTTTAAATGGAATTATGGGAAAAAATTAACTTTTCCATGATATTCAATTTTTTGGGAAAAGGTCTGGATAAGTAAAAGTTACACAAAAAGTACTTCAGCAACAACACTTTCACTTTGATATTCACGTTATGACATTTTCTCACATTATTTATTGACTGTATATTTTGAAGGTATCAAAGATATTTTAAACCTATATTGAGATATAGTCTCTCAGCCTGCAATGATATTGAAGATCCAGCAAGTGTCAGTCATGAGCAACATGGTACTGTACAGCAGCGTACTTCTCCTACACACGTCATCAGTCTCATTTGGATAAACTACCCTGAACTATGAGATGCGGTGGAAATGCAAACCGCATGGGCCACAGGAAACTTTTATGACCAAGAACCTTGGTCACAAGAACTCAAATTTCCTGAACTTGTTGATGGAAAAGGGGCTCTAGAGACTTTGGGAGGATGGAAAAAGAAACCAACCTTTTGCTTGCGGTTTTTGATGACAGGGCCTGCTGAGGAGGGTCGTTGCTGCTGCACCCTTCCTGGAGGGGGCCCAGCTGTGGGATTGTTTTGGGGATGTAATCTGCCCACAGCGCTCTGTGCACGCTGCTTCTTCTTGGTGGCCTTTTGTCCCGGAGAGAAGGGGCCGCACTCAGGAGGTGTCAAGGCGCCTCTGTGGTTCTTCGGGCTCTTCGGTGACAACTCTGGCCCGCGGCACATGGCGGGAAGACCTCGGTGCATGTCTTTGACCCTGGAGAGGGCGGCGCTGCGGGGGCGCTCTCGACCCTTGGTGGGCTCCTGAGGACCATCTTCAGGGGACGAGCCTTCGTTGTCCTCACAATAGCCGTCTTCTTCGTCCGAGTCGGATCTGCGGAAGCCGAGTGTGCGACGGTGCGGCCAGCGGACGTCCGCGGAGTTCAGGCTGTGACTGCGGCGCCGAGGTTTGGAGCCCCAAGGGTCGCTGGTCCTGTGAGTGTCCCTGTAGCACTCATGAGGGCTGCTGAACATCAGCCAGTAGGGGGGACAGGATGGAGCCTGGGAAACAGGCTGCTGGCCCGTTAATATTAGCTTCTCCAGATTGAAGCCGTACTGTACAAGGAAGCCAAAGTAGAAAACTTTACCACAAAGGCGCTCCTTAACATATACAGGGGTGCAAAAGTAGGCATACGGTTTTAAGAGTTCTACCAGTTCTTTATCATTTATCTTCTGTATCAATCCCCCAGTTATTCATTTCCCCCCCCCCAAAATGTTTTTCTACAGCAAATAAAAGGCAGCGTCTATTGCTCCACTCTACCTACTTTTTCACCCATAAAGTACACATAAATCTAGTTTATGTTCCTACGATACAGTAACTCGTCTACAACAATATGCAACACAACATATACAGTTGTTAAAATTGCAGGCTTTTTTATGTTAAAAAAAATCTGAGTAAACCTACTGTATATCATATTGCATTAAGAATGAAATGAATAGGGCAGTGTTTTAAAATTTAATAAACGTCAATACCGTAGAATTATCATTACAATAAAATAAAATGATGGGTCACTTTGTAAACTAGAGAGGTAAACATGTTATACAGGGTGTCACTGTGCACATTTTGTTAACTGACATTAGTCAATATAGATCACATATATTATGTAACGCCTGTATGCGATTCTGAAATATGTCTCCTAATAAAAATATAACAGCAACTTTCTGAAGACCCATGTCTACTGTATGAACGATAGCTAGACTAATAATACTAATTTATCGTAACATATATGTGCCATATATGTCAGTGTCACGAAAAATAACTTTCCGGCAGCGTTAATCAAAAGTGAGCCTTAATATATTTGTAATACTGCAGGTATACATAAAGGGCATGTATTTGAGCGAGACGTGACCTGAGTTTCCTGCATTATTCGAGGACAGTCAGGCACAGAGATGTCTGGAGGCGTCATTAAGTCCACATCCTGCGCCAGTAACCCCAAAGGTGTTCCAAACGGGACATCTTCCAGAGTGTTCATTGTCTCCGAAAGAGCACCTGCATTGGTGGAAAAACACAAATATCTGGGCATTCTTGTTTACAGGACAGATTCTAGTTGGTGTCTTTCTCAACACGTACCTCTGTCAGGTGTTTGGCCTCAGGTGGGATGAAGATGAATGGGCGTGCGTGCGTGCGTGCGTGTGTGCGTGTGTGTGTGTGTGTGTGTGGAGTGAATGACTGACACAGGCGTGGTCACGTGGGCTAAACCTCACTAAGCTGCATTATCACAGAGCTTGTTTACCAGTAATAACACCCACCATTTGTAACCCCAACCAGGAAGCTTGATAACAGCAATGGAGAAGTTTTACTTAATACAACAATTCAATCAGTTGATACTAAAACAAAAAAGGGCTGAGACTCAGCGTCTACTTGTGCACAGGATTAAGGTTACGCTTAAGGAAAAGACGAGGACATCACTTTCCATAGATTAGCAGATTACATAACGGCGCAACACACAAGTGGAACACGGGTTTATTATGTCTGCCGGACTCATGTGCACAGTGGATATAAAAAGTCTATACATCCCTGGTCAAATGGCAAGTTTTTGTGATGTTAAAAAAAAAAAGACCAACATAAACATAAAGCATTTTAAAAGTTGTTCCTGTAGTCTATAATCTGTACAAATCAATTGAAAAATGTTTTAATCTTTTCAAGAGGGTAAGTCAACATTAATGAAATAATGTGGTTGCACATGTGTGCACACCCCCATAACTGGGACACGGCTGCATTTAGAATTTGCCGACACATTTGAACTCATGGTAAATGGACTGCGCTTATAGTATAGCGCTTTATCTACACTATCACACTGCCCAAAGGGCTTGACAAAGCCTCACATTCGTACACCAATGGGTGGCTGCTGCCATTCAAGGAGCTGCCAGGCCCACTGGGAGCAAATTCGGTCACTGGACAACCCGCTCTACCTACTGAGCCATGAATGTAATCTGCCAGGGCCTTCAGACTCAGTGGTGGTGGCCGATGTAACATAAACTATATTAGCAATGGGACTATTTCCTTAACCAATCAGAGTTGAAATTTGACTCACAGTCACAGCGCCTGCTAACTGACCCACAATAAAGTCACCATTTTCCATTCTCTGATCAGTTTGATTGGTAATGATCAGCATCCGGTGATGATGATGCATTTCAATTATGTGATGTTTTGCATGTTATGTTTTTGTATTGTTCTATAATTTTGATGTGGTAATAGTGGTATTAAGAGGATTAAGTCACTAAATCCCCACAGATGGCTCAGCCAGGTCTTAAATGCACAGCCCGCCGTTGGTATACAGTGCCGTGAAAAAGTATTGGGCCCCTTCTCAAATTCTATTTTTGCATAGTGTCTCCACTTTGTTTCAGATCATCAAACAAATGTAAATAGACAAATACAACCAAAGTGAATTTAAACATGCTGTTTTGAAATGGTGATTTCATTTATTAAGGAAAAAACACCTATTGAAAGTTACCTGACCCTGTGTGAAAAGGGAATAACCCCCTTGTTAAATCAGGAATTAATTGTGGCTCATCACAACTTTGGTTAATGGTTAAGTTTCACTGATCTCACCCAAGCCTGATTATTTCCAGACCTGTTTAATCAAGAAATTATTCAAACAGAACCTGTCTGACAAAATGCAGTCAGACAAAAGATCTAAAAACGCGACAACAAAATGACACGATACAAACAAATTCAAGAACAGTCGAGAAATAAAGTAATTGACATCTATAAGTCTGGAAAGGGATACAGAAGCCATTTCTAAAGCTTTAGCATTTCAGTGAACCATAGGGAGAGCCATTATCCTCACATGGAGAAAACATGGAACAGTGATGAATCTTCCCAGGAGTGGCAGGCCTACAAAGATTACCCCAAGAGAACAGCAATGACTCATCCTGGACGCAACAAAGGAACTCTGGACAACTTCTGAAGAACTGCAGGCCTCCCTTACCTCAGTTAAGGTCCGTGTTCATGACAAAACCATAAGGAAGAGACTGGGCAAAATTGGCAACCATGGCAGAGTTCCAAGGGGAAACCCACTCCTGACCAAAAAGAACATAAAGGCTCATCTTACTTTTGCGCAAAAAAAATAAAATAATCTGAAGACTTTTGGGAGAATATTATATAGACTGACAAATTGAAAGTGGCGCTTTTTGTGAGGTGTGTGTCTCGTTATATCTGGCGTAAATGTAGCACAGCATTTCAGAAAAAAGAATATTGTACCAATAGTCAAAGATGGTGGTGGTAGTGCGGTGGTCTTGGGCTGCTTTGCTCCTCAGGACCTGGCAAACTTGCTGTGATTAATAGAACCATGAATTCTGCTCTTTGACAGAAAATCCTGATGTATAATGCTCAGCCATCAGTTTGTGACCTGGAGCTGAAGCACACTTGGGTTCTGCAGCAGGATAACGATCCAAAACACACCGGCTCTCTGAATCCGATTGAAAATGCAGTGGCATGACCGTAAAAGGCCATTCATGCTCGAAAACCCTCCTTTTTGCTGAATTCAAACAATTCTGCCAGGAAGAGTGGGCCAAAATATCTCCACAGAGATGTGAAAGACTCATTGCCACTTATAGAAAAAGCTTGGATTTCAGTTGTTCCTGCTGAGGATGGCCCAACCAGTTACTAAGTTTAGGGGGGTATTGCTTTTTCCACACAGGGCCAGGTAACTGAATATTTTTTCCCCCTTAATAAATGAAATAATTTAAAAACAGCATTTGAAGTTCACTTGAGTTATAAAAAATATTGACATTTGTTTGATGACCTTAACCAAAGTGGGGAAACTATGCAAACATAAGAATTTGAGAAGGGGCCAGATACTTTTTCACAGCACTGTATATACACACACCAAATGAACACTAGTGGTTAAATTCTATACAGATGCACGTTTTATTTATATTTTGAACAATTACATTGTATGGGAGGGGGTTCCTAATGGTGCTCTGTAACAGACCTCTGAGAGATGCTTTAGAAAAGGCAGCTTAAAAGCAGGGTGATCAGTCTAGTTTAATCATTGCATAGCACATTTTAGGAGTACAAGCAGTGTGGTTCAGTTGGAGAGAATCTTAATGAAAGACCACCCAATAACAACAGAAGATGACCTCACTAAAAGACATGCAAGAGACAAATAAAAGAAACAACATTTTGGGGTGTCCTTCACACCTTTTCCCGAGAGATTGTGTACTGGCGAACCCTAATGATGTAAAGAGAAATAAAAATATAAAACGTAAAATGTTATAGACTTAAACCCTGTTTGTTAAACAGCCCTCTGAGTCTGTGATAAACATGTATACATATGTATAAACAGTAAATTTCTTAAAAAGCAGGCTGGACACCAAACATGAACTAACAACCATCTGGCTGCTTAAAAGCTCGCAATCATTTTTCACCTGCTCGGTTTGTTGTGCTGTTCGTGTCACTTTTTCTTCACTATTTGATCCCTTTTTAAAGGTCGTCAAAACCAGCTTCCACATTGCTGCCTCAGCAGTGCAACACAACATTTACAGCCCAATAGTACTAATATTGTGGACACCATTATGACAATGGTGGAAAAGAGGTTATCATCAAAATATTGATGCGCTCATGGAATATCATGGCCTCCTGATATAAGGCATTACTTGACACGGAACCCCCTGCCATGCTTTTCACATTTTTCGTGCCATCTATTCATTTTGCTTCCCTTGTCCTTGGACGGCCACTCACCCACCACAAGAGAAGGAAACAAAATCGACTTGCTATAAATGCTCTCTCACGAATAAAAAATGTATTATCTTTATATAGATAAAATGTTGACAATCACCAGAGATTGAAATAATTGTATAAAGGTGCAACCTGCGAGTGCACTGCTAGACACACACGTGCGCGCACACAGATACACACACACGACCCGGGGTTGTTACACTACTTGTTCATGATGCCAACACCCTCGGTCACAACCGCCTTCATTATCCTTAATAAAATTTCCATATTTTGTTTGTGGGGCCTCTAACAAAACCCAGAGTTGGTATCCAAAGGGCAGTAGCAAACTGTCTTTATGTGAAATGGATGACATGATTCAGTTGTTAGCAGCGTCCGCCTGTCGAGGCCAGTTCTCCTCCTCGATGCCTGAATCGTAGTCCTCTTCTGCCTGCTCCTTGGCTGGAGCTCTGCAACACACATGGAGACCCCGTTTGAGTTTACAACAAAAGCAGCTCCGTTAACACCCAGTCATAATGACTGTGGTTTAAGGGTTAGGATCCCCTCGTCAGCACTCCTTTTCTCTCTTTTCAATAGTCAGTAACTATAATATTCAGTATAGCAGAAGTCGAATAAATTGTATTTTCATCTTGTCTCGTAATCCATCCAGTGTTACCTTCAGAGTCATTTCCTTTTTGAGTGACTGTCTGAATTCCCATTCCTCCTAGCTCAGTCACTTCATCCACAAAAAAACTGGGCATTTAAAAAAAAAAAAAATTTATTGGCCTGAAATTGGTTCGGCTAGTTGTTGAGCTGCTGCATAGAAGCCATGAGTTCAGTTGTATGACGGTAGCAACAGGGTACACTGTAGACGATGGTCAATCATTTTGAGGTGAACGTTGCAATGTGTGCCAGAAGACATTCGGAATACAGTATACATGGAAAGTGACACTGGCAAGAAAAGAGGCTCCGACCTGATGTATCTGGGCTGCACCTTCCCTTGAACGACATCTTTGCTCAGCTCGACAGCCATGATGTCAGAGTGTGGAACCTCAAACATTGGCTCCAGGAGAAGCTTTTCCTGTAGCGGAAAACAAAAAATACATGACGGAAGCCGCAGCTATTGAATAAATTTTAGATTCAGATTATTCTACCCGATGACCCCATCGATTGAGCAAGTAATTGGATAAAAATGATTTTGCATTATTACACAAAATGTGCATGCGAGGTAGGTATTGTCACCATCCTCACATTCCACACAATAATATCTATGACTTTGAGTGTGTGTGGCTTTAAAAAGGTAGGGCCTGGCTTGGAGAGTGACGTGGGAGTCAGCAAATGAAAGTGGAGAGTTGGCTGTTGTGAGCTCAGGTTAGTGTCTGGCTGCTAACTGGCTAACTATTAGCCAGCTTGCCCGTTGACTTTTGAGTGGCTGGGCATTAAGTTGTGGCTTTGCTTACTACACGTTTTGTTCAATAAAGCGATTGCAAGTGTACCAGCGCCTGTGTCTATCCTTGATCACTTGCGGCGGCATTAGACACAAACGAGCAGTGGTAGGCTATATTTAATGACTTAAAATCGATACATTGTTTTGTGCTGTTGTAGTACTTTAGTTCTACTTTGCAGTAGGCAGTTTGCACTTTATCTTTGTAAAGTGTGAAATGTTAAACTTCAGACATTCTTGTCTTTTACAGACGCTTTCCTCCAGGCTTACTACCAACGCAAAGACTTATTTTGACACAAAGTTTTGCGTGTGTCTGCCGTAAAATTACTCCGTGTGGACAAACGATCCCTTGTGAAGTTTTGAGGCAGAGATTTTGTTTCAACCTTTTTGCGTAATCAATTCAACCCCAATTCTTCAGATATCCAGCTCTAACATATGCCTCACTTTGGTCATGATGATTCATGCATTCACCAAAAAAAATAAACGTTCACAGCGTACAACGTACACAATGTGGAGAAAGTGAAAATAACTCTTGGATCACCCTGGTTGTTTTCACTTGGCCCGTGCACCAGTGCTTCACAAAATGGTATCGAAATCCATTTTCAGTAACCGTGCTCTCCAACAAAGAAACAAATAAGGAGGAGGAGGAAACTATGACACATTAACACAGAATTACACACCATGATTGATCTGAGCCCACGAGCTCCGGTTTTTCTCTCCAGGGCCATGCGAGCAATGGCCTTCAAGGCATCTTGGGTTACGTTGAGTTCACACTGAAATCCAAAACATTTTTTTAAGCTTTAAAAAAATAAATAATAATAATGACAAAGCTGTTCATTTACTGCAAAATAAAATGAGTTCAAAGCAGCAGGTAGGCACACTTACTTTATCCATGCTGAACAGAGCCTGGTACTGTGGCACCACAGCATTGCGCGGCTCCGTCAAAATGCGGACTAGTGTTTCTTCATCCAGGCTGTGGAGCGGAACCACCACAGGAAGACGGCCCACGAACTCCGGGATCATTCCAAAGTCAATCAGGTCTCTGGCCTCGACGTGCTTCAGCAGCCGGTCCTTCTCCTCGATCTCCGCCACCGTGTCCGTCTCACCGCTAGTGTTGGCCAGGTCCGCTGCAGCTGCCGCACGGCGCCCTTTCCCCAGATTGGATGGGGTTCCAAAACCTAAATACTGTATGGAATGGACAATGATTAAAGCAGAAGCACAAAAAGATGAACAGACCCGATGTCTGCGGAAAGGCATGTAAAAATTACCTTCTCGTTCTTTCTTCTGCTTATGATTCTGTCAAGTCCATTGAAAGCACCGGAGGCAACAAATAGGATATTTGTTGTGTCCACCTGCACCGTCTCTCCTCTGAGCTTCCTGGAGTTTTTCTCAGGAACATTGACAATTGTACCCTCTAAGAGTTTAAGCAGCCCCTGACGGGAAGACAAAAATGCCAAATCAGCGAAAACTTGTACAGGACAAGAAGAGAGCGAAAACTGCTGCTTCTTAATGTTGAAGACTCATTTAACAATTCTTCCAGAACAGGACTTGAAATTCTGACCTGCTGGACTCCCTCTCCTCCCACATCTCTCAGTTGATGGATGCCAGGCACGCTGCCGATCTTGTCCACCTCATCCAGAAACACAATACCTGCATATAAAGACATTCAAGTTGGTCAACGCTCTATCCATGTAAATAATTTTTCTGTAACAACCCAATACTGCTATCGGAGTTCAAAATACTGAGATATAAATCACAATTAACCTGTCTGGCTAAAACATAAGGTACACCTCACAATCCATCCATCCTCTACAGGACTTGTCTTCATTACTTTACAAACAACTATTCACACTCTCATTCAATTAAACATGGATGCACATTTTTTAAATGTTTGAAGAAGCCGCAGTACCCAGAGAGCCACCACGAGAGCACGGGGAAAACATGCAAACTCCTTAGGAAGGTCTGAGCCAAGGTTAGAAACCAGTTGTGCAATTATATGTAACTGTAATTAGAATTTTAGAGCCTCTCAAGTGAGATGCAGGCATGCTATCCACTAGTCCAGCCTGTCGCTTCCATTGGAGGAGCTTTTTGGCGTCACTGCGTCAATGCTACCGAATAGAACAATTTTCTATCCGATAACGCGACGCTGAGCGTCAGACGCCCCCTGCTTTGACGTGAAACTCGGCGTCTCGTCAAAACACGCTGATGCCCCTCAGCACACACAATGAATGGGAAAGCGAAGGGCGTCAGAAGCTTTGGAAAGTGAAGTGTGAAAGAGCACTTAAAGCTGTGCTATCCATAAACATAGCAAGTATTTTGTCAACTCGTTAGGTTGTGGGTGTTGGAATGTGTGCCTCCTTTCCCCAAGCCCAACCACCTTGCTGTGCTTTCTCCACAGAGTAGTTGGCATCTTGCAGCAGTTTGGCAATAACCGACTCGATGTCTTCTCCCACATAACCGGCTTGAGTCAGTGTGGTGCAGTCACATATCGCGAAGGGAACATCCAGACAGCGAGCCAGAGTCTGTGCCAACAATGTTTTCCCTGTGAAAACATCGACATTAACATGAGTACATCTAAGTTTTTCTTCGTCTGTGAATAAGGTTGGCCCGCTTTGCAGTCAGCAATCTGAAATACTGTACGACAAGAACAACATTACGGTTGTGAGCATACAGTACCTGAGCCAGTTGGACCAAGAAGTATGATATTGCTCTTCTCCAGTTTAATGTCAACATGTGTGGAGTCCAGGACCTCCCCACCCCTTCTCTCTTGGGGTGCCTGCTGGCTGCTCTGCTGCTGCATGGAGGCTCCCAGAGCGTTGCCATGGGGGCTGATCCCTGCGATCTGCAGTAGCTCTGCAACCACAAAACAAAATGTGCTCGTTAGATTTAATGACTGTGAAATTTCTTCTGTAAAATGGAGTAAATCAAACAACAATAACAAGCTTGAAGCCTTCCAATTAAGCCACAAGGTGGACTCCAAAATAAAACTGAAATGGGTCATTGCTTCATTCATTCAGAGCAGGAACAGCTTTGGTAAAGAGGCTAAAAATACACAACAGAATCGCTGCCAGCGTGGATTTGTAAAATGAGCAGGGCAGCATTGTAAATAGCAAAGTACAGATGTGACTGGAGGTCAGTGGGATACTTTATCTAATTGTCGGCACAGTTTTGATATCTTATCCGAGGGAGGTCAAGCCACAAAGTGCATACCAGCTGTTATATAATTTAACACTGTTAGAAGTGGACTGCTAGTATACTCACACTTTTATCTACAAATGCTTACCAGATTTCGTCATATAGTAATGATCACTGTAATAAACCTGATTAATTATAATATTTAATGTAATTTACATCACATTACTGTGTATTCTACAGAAGCGCATTGCATTCACTTGGAATTTTCACTTGTAATTCCTTTGATGGCTTTTTTTTTTTTCTGTTTTTTTCTGACTAATTTTTTTCTGAGTTATCAGGACGCATCGAACTCACATGAGAACCTCCGAACTGCAAGCGACACTTTGCGGACTGGGTAGAGTAAGCAACGTGACCGGCTTATTTAGTTTGATCAAGTTTTATTTTGAGACACTGGGAGATACTCCTGTCTTTGAGTCACATAGATGGTATTCATTAGAAAAAAAAAATTGTCAGAAAAACAGGGGGGCGGGGAATTACTCAGAAAAACTGGAAAAAAATTACTCACAAAAACAGGGGGAAAAAATACTCACAAAAACAGAGGGGGGGGGGGGAATTAGACAGAAAAACTGAGATAAATAATTAGTCTGAAAAACAGAAAGACAAACAAAGCCCTTTAAAAAAATTACTCAGAAAAACGTGTTTTTTTTGTTTTGTTTTTTAATCTAAGTGAATGCAATATGGTTCCATAGAATTCAACCGTGGTGGTAAATAAATAAATATATAACAACTCATTCTATACTATTATTATAAAAAGGAATTTCAACAAATAAATGACTTCTCTAATAAACACCTTAGCTCTATAAATGACTCATACTCAGAGTAAATGAAAGCTTTTCGCCACTATTAGAGAAATATGTCTGCGTAATGCTCAGTGTCGTATGTGCTGTGATTCAATACATCTACAACATGCAAAATATTATTATTATTATTTTGCGTCTGCACTAGTGTTTTGTTTATTCTTCTTAAGACAAAGGATGAGTATTTTACAGTTTTATTATCTAGATCAGTGGCTCTCAACTGGGCGGCACGGTGAACGACTGGTTAGCATGTCTGCCTCACGGTTCTGAGGTCCGGGGTTCAATCCCCGGCCCCGCCTGTGTGGAGTTTGCATATTCTCCCCGTGCCTCCGTGGGTTTTCTCCGGGTACTCCGGTTTCCCTCCACATCCCCAAAACAGGCATGGTAGGTTAATTGAAGACTCTAAATTGCCCGTAGGTGTGAATGTGAGTGCGAATGGTTGTTTGGTTATATGTGCCCTGCGATTGCCGACCGATAGGCTACAGCACACCCGCAACCCAAGTGAGGAGAAGCACTACTGAAATTGGACAGATGGATCTCAACTATTGTCACCCTGACACCCACATTTTCTAATTGTCGCTAAATTCAGACCCGCTTTCATAAATGTAGAGCAAAATAAAATAAAACATATGGATAGGATACTTATAAACATAAAAAGCTCACATGTTCAAAGTAACTTTCAGAGCATCTTATTAAGGAATGGAGGAAGAACATGACAACTGCATGGACAAAAATAAATAAAAGTCAGTATCATAAATAAAGTAAATATTTTTATGAAAAACACATCTACACCATGGATACAAAACACATTTTTTTAACTACTTGTCCATGACCCACTTTTAGGTCCCGACCAACCATTTGAGAATCACTGATTTAGTCAATTGTGCCATGTTGCTCAGCTATGAGCTCTATGCTGCTTCAAGATGTAAATGTACCTACAGTAGAATACATTTGCTTTTTCATAAGGAACAGTTATTGTGAAATATTGATTTTAAAATATCACTATTCATTTCCAACTCTATCATTCTGTTACTGGACAGGCGTGAAAAAATCTGGTCTGTAAATTTTGGCATTTGTACAATATATGGCAATAAAAGAGCAAAGAAATACAAGCTACACGCTGGAAAGAAATAATGATGGCGCCCCGATCACTTACTTGTGAATCTGTATTCATCCTCTCGTCTTCTCATCTCTAGCTCTACAGGGAGAGGATCAAAGTGCTCACATCAATATTATAATTAGCACTACAAACACTAGCAACACAGTGCATTCAATGCAGTTCATACTGTGTGACATCATTATTGAACAAATGCCAAACCATACAGCCAAAAAATATGCAAAGTTACGCAAGGACATCATATGTCCGTTTTTACAAGTAGGTGGCTCTTAACCCCACCTCATCTGCTAAGCAACTAATTGACTTTAAATCTGACCTTTAAATCTCCGATTCATTAGGTCTTCAGTTCCTTAAATACAAAACTTACAAAAGAAATATTACATGAGTAAAAATGCAGTACTGACCCCGAGGTGTCAGAGAGGGTTGTTTTTCCACCTCTACCTGCTGGCGACTGCCAGCGGGGATGTTGTTGTAGATGCGCTTGTAGTGATTGTACACAGCCACAGCCAACACCTTCTTAGCATATGACTGGCCCACAACATACTTGTCAAGGTAAGCATATATCTGGGGCGTGGGGAGGGTCAATTAGTATTAATGTAAAATACAAGTTTTAAAAATGTGGATGGAACGGCGTTCATATCATTTGCTTGTTTCTCACCTTTTTAGGAGGAGGGGGAGGTTTCTGTGCAAATGCCAGTTTTACAGCCTCCGCAGCAGACTCGGCCTCTTTGTTCAGTCCCTTCTTGGAGTCAGTCTCAGACAAAACCACAAAGAAGTGGTGGCATTTTTCACATTTGACAAAACGTGTTGATGCTTAAAGAAAGAGACAACCAGACAATTGGACAATTTAGACAAAACCAATTTAAAAACTTGAAAGCTTAAAAAATATAGAGATTTTGTAAATAATTCAATAATAAATAGAAAGTGTGATACTTATGTGCACAATCTAATGGCATCCAATATAATATAAGGTTTTTCTTTGGAGAGTAGTTTAACAAGACGTTTGTGGTGTGTTTAGTTTTAACATGGGAACTATAAATGTACAGTACATCGACTGCTAAACAGCGCAATGCAGGTTATTTAAGATTGTCAGCCATGATTTTTGTTTACTCTTAACTGGAACGCTCTGAGGTCCGACCTCGGAAATTCATGCGGTGTAATTATCCTACTTCCAAGAAGTCTGGAATGCAGCAATAGATCATTGACACATATCAGTTTTTTGAGTCACTTGCTGAAAAATTATAAATTATACAGCGGTGCGGAAATATTGCATGGACACAAACTGATTTTTCAAATGTAATGGATTCAAATTTTTGTATTTTGAGCGTCAGGTTATGGATACTTCTCTTGCCAAGCCCCTCCTCCAAACTTGTCAGCTTGTGCTATTGTCATGTTTACTTACAAACAAATGTTTCCACATGTGTGCAGGGGTCTCCACATTTGGGGCATCGGAGCTGACTGCCGCCCTTGCCAGATCCTCCAGAACCCGAGGCCCTCTTCGCCTCACTGATGCTTTTCTGTGTAAACATGATATCAAGTTACTTTACATTACATTACTACCATCTCCAACCATGTGCAAAGCTGAGGGCCATAACCATGTTCAATAAGTGTTTCCAGAAGATTACCTTTGCACCATCGCTGCCGCTGTCCTTTGTGGTGCCATCTTTGGAGGCAAAGCAGGCGGCTGTCTCGGAAAATGATCGCACCCGCACAGGGGGAGGTAGATGAGCGTCCCTGGAACCATGACGACTCAGAGAATAAAACTGCAACCGAGAGCAGGACAATCCTGGAGTGGAGACAGCAACAGACCCTTTGACTCAAAATGTTCAATAAAAGTTAAACAACACTAGTCAAAGAGCTATAGGAGATACAAAAAAATAAATCAAAGTATTTCATTTGTGTAAAATTATTACCGGTAGTGTTTTTGTTTTTTTTCTGGTTCTAGCTAAAGGTAAATGAATAACACCAAACGTGATTTGTATTATTTGCCACTGTAGGTCTAAGCAAGTTATATATTATACTGACACATTGCTTATCATTGTACTATTTGTATATGGAAAAAATGCATCACATTTTGTGAGCTATTACAGCTGCAGTGCACTTTGACAGAGAAACTCAAACTCAAGGTCCGCAGGCCTGATCTGGCCCTCCACATCACTACGGCTACGTTCACACTGCAGGGCATAATGCCCAATTTGCACATTTTGTTCATTCTGATCTTTTTATGTAGTCTTTCACACTGGAAAAACAAATGAGACTTTTACTGTGGACGGAATGCGTCAGTGACATCACACGCATGTACACAACTGCGAGACGGCCTGTTGACAGAAGTAAATGCGGCCCCCCACATTTGTTGCAATTTCAATGATTTTGTGCAACCGAAGCCAACATTTTCTTATATTTATCATTTCCAAAGCATTTTCAATCTGACTTTTTTCTGCCATTTGCTTTTGTCACATCGGTTTTGTCGAACAATTGTGATGTTGGTCGCCTTTTGATGACGTGTAGGTTAGATAAGCGCGCCCTGAGCGTACATATTGATATAAACATCAGAGGATGGGGCAATTATTAGCGTTCCCACATAACATATTTGATGAGGTAACGGACAAGAATGCCTTACACTATAGCCACACACCTAGGCAGGTAACAAACACAACGCAGTGCAGCTTCCAGCTAGCAAGACGTGATGGCTAGCCATACGTTTGAAAAAAGAAACGAAACTTCAAGCGGCATTTGAATAGCCTCTCCAGCCTTTTCAGGTGGAGCCGAAGCATTAACAAATGCCATTATTAGTGATTGAACAGGATAATAATTTGCACTGTTCAAACTGTTATTATTGCACTCGTCTGCATTGCTCATTTCCTTAAAAAACAAACCGTTGATGTTCCAATTTTCAAAAAAAGATTTGACCTGCTGGTAACAAACCTAACTGAAATAACACCAACAATGAAAATAGTCAATTTTGCCAGTCCTGTATGCTAGTGCTGAGGCAATTGATTTAAATGGAATCCCAACCACTGTAGCAAATGAATGTGCCGTGAGAGATTACGTGTGCCGTGGGAAATTATCTAATATCACTTACATGTTCAAAAATGTATTTGGATACAAATAATTTATATTTGTTCATCTATCTATGCTAGTGATGTATAGTGACAGGCAGATCAATCTGTTAATTTTAATGTTATAAACCTGTTGCAAATCATACAAGAATAGCTTTGAGTTGAATTAAATAGAACCAGTTTGCACAATAAGTGTATTTGCAAGTAAATTGACAAGATCATCACTTTTATTTCAGTGTGAGTACATGACTTTTTGTGACATTTTTTGTTTAGTGGTGTGTCATGA
Organism: Phycodurus eques; assembly: GCF_024500275.1. Classification (NCBI taxonomy): domain Eukaryota; kingdom Metazoa; phylum Chordata; class Actinopteri; order Syngnathiformes; family Syngnathidae; genus Phycodurus; species Phycodurus eques. Next base: position 28,953,404 of record NC_084529.1, read on the forward strand.
GAATTTTGTAATGTAACATATGTACCTTGGCTAGCAGTGCATCATTACATTCACTCAAGTAACTTGTTGAATAAATTGTACTTAAAAGTAGTTTCAATTGATGCATTGTTATTTTATAAAATATCTTATTTTAATTCAAATTCTATTGTTGAGCAGGGTAATATCTGAATTTTCTCATTTGAAATTCAAAACTTTGTCAATGTGACATTCATGCCGATTAAAAAAGCTAAATTACAAATCAGACGTTCGTCACCAGTTAGAGTAGTTCCTTTTTCCCTGAATATTTTCTCGATTACTGGGAGAACTACTTCTTACTTTCACATAAGGTCATATTATTCTAAAGTAATAGCACTTTTATTTGAGGGCAATGTTTGGCTCTCTCCTCTCCCCACTTCTGGCCTTGGCTCGATAAAGGTTGGGTAAACACTAGGAGGACGCAACAGTGAGTAAGTATATGATCATCGCGTTGTGGGTTACGTGTCGTCACAAAGTTAAATAACGAAACACAAAGTTAAATAACGAAACACTTTCAGGAATCCACATGCCACAATGTGGCAGTTAATCAAAATCGTTTCGCCTGTCAAACGCGTTGCTAAGGGGGTTGAGGACGCTTTTGGTCTGCATGACATGTCACAACAAAGTGTCATCTGGGTTAGCGTGAGACCTACTTTTTAGCTGCAATTTAGCAAAACAACAATGTCATGGAGCTTTATCCACTGCCTTCCTTACCTCGATGAGCTGAATTCAGGAACAACCTTGCAGCCGAGGTACACGGACAGGACATACCTCCTCTTTTGTGTCAAAATCCTGAAAGCACAGTTTTGTTTTTTTATTTAAAAAAAAAAAAAAAAAAACACGATACGGTTAAATAATCAGTGTGCTCTCTTCGGAGAGCAGCAAGCCGAGTGCGTGCAGCGCTCAACCATTTCATAACTACAGCGTCACAGTTAGCACTGAGCACGCTAGGTCATTGGCTAATTAAACGATGGTAGCTTCTGTGTTTTGTTACTTTTAACAACGCGAAACACCAAGACTAACTGCAACATTACCTTTGAATATAGTCGCACACGCAAACCTACAAAAAAAGGGACTAAATATAGTGATAAGAAACGTAGCTATGCTAGGTTATGTGACCAGGTAACCGCTAACTAGCATAGGCTAGGGCCAGGCCAGCGTCACATTGCATTTGTCCCTCATCTAATGACTGGTTTGAAAGCTAAATGTGGCGAAGTTAACGCTAACAAGCGTAACCGACACAACAACACTACAAATGCCATTTCTGGTTGTACTCACGGAGAACGATGAAACCAGCTGCAATCTTGACAGCTCCCTTGCTCCAAATAGAAAGTGCTTTAACTAATTCTCAGTCTCCGTTCAATGTGACAGGTCCACCTAAGTTGACATTGTAATATCGCAATGGCGGTCGCATGAAATGGAAAGCGTGGGCTTCTTCGAGCCACTGCTTCCCTACCAGGTGTGATGTAAGAGTGGTTATGTAGTAGGTCGGTTACCCGACGGACTAGCTAGTTAGCTAGTTAGCTAGAAAGCTAGCTCGCTGCACGTAGGCGTGATTTCGCTGTGGAGTAACATGGAGGCTTGGTTATGCAGTCAACCCCCATCCACTTGTTTTGAGATCTACAACGCTTGCTCAACTGCAGAGGAGGAGGTGTTCTTCTTCCAGTGAGGCCCAAAATAAACGCGATATTATGTGTATGTGGTGATTTTGTTGCTTTGACGCTAGAGGGCGACAACGTCTAACGTGACGACACTGCTTCAATGCCGCAAGACGCCCTGTCGGTCATTGGTCTGAGCACCTGTCAATCATAATCGCCAGCTTTTGGGCCCCCGTCTCCTTTCAGTCTCGGCAAGTTTAGTTTAGTTGAATTGTATTCCACACATGGTGAAGAATGTAACTAAGATCCATTTTAAGAATATAGCCAGTGTCTGTCCCGTTCTCTCTCAGGCTAACACAGAGGCGCTGATGCAAGCTTTTATCTCCTGTCCTTTACCAGTGGCTCTCAACTGTTGTCACCCTCGACCCACTTTTCCAGAAAATATATGAATATCATATCATATTTTATCATATCATATTTTTTGCCTTTCAGAATACCTTGATAAACTGAGGATCAACATAACTGCACGTACAAAAATGTATATCTTGGCACTGATCTCTTCTTTTTATGAAAGTGCAACATTAATAGTTTGTTTTCTTTTTAGGAAATGACGGCTGCAGACCAAAGCAACTGCAACAGTTTTTACCAGTCTGAATTATTATGCTATGTTTGGCATTTGAACAGGGGTGTGTAGACTTTTTATCTCCACTTTATGTGTGTCTCATATACGCAGTATATAGGTACCAGTATATTTTATGAATGGCAACCTGCATAAACAGGTTAATTGTACCGTCTGCTATTTGGTGAAAGAGCATGTCATTGTCCTGCCTGTCACTACACGTTGCTGGCATAAATAGATTGCCAAAGATACATTATTTGTAGTAAATTAATAATAATTTTTGGACCAACTGGGAATTACTGTTTTAAAGAGTTGAACTTCAAAACTTGTTAACTCCTACTATTGCTTTTTTCTAAATTGCCCTTAATTTCTGCCTGTAGACAAAATCACTGTGATATATATATATATATATATATATATATATATATATATATATATATATAAATATATATATATATATATATATTTATTTATTTTTTGAGATAGGTGGTCCAGGAAGACTTTAAAAATTCATCCATCCTTTTTCTGAGCCGCTTCTCCTCACAAGGGTCGCGGGCGTGCTGGAGCCTATCCCAGCTATCATCGAGCAGGAGGCGGGGTAGACCCTGAACTGGTCGACCAGCCAATCGCAGGGCACATAGAAACAAACAGCCATTCGCACTCACATTCACACCTACGGGCAATTTAGGGTCTTCAATTAACCTACCATCCATGTTTTTGGGATGTGGGACTTTAAAAATGAATAAATAAATTATATATGTTCAAAAGTGTAGTACAAAATCGTCATAGTCTTCAAATCAAAGCAAATAGACGATTAAATGTCAACTAAAACGTTTCGTGTTTAGAAGTAAAGGTTTATTCAATTAAATGAGGATGGCACAGTCCCATTCGTGCAGATTCCCGTGGTCTCCTTTCAGTCCTGCTTGTTATTTACTAATGGAATGTGCTGTTTACAATAATGTCGTAATTAGTATAAAAGCACAGAACTACTGTACAAAAATAAATATGTTAAATGAATACCTGTCTGATGCTGCCATGGGTTGTTGCTTCCAACTGGATGAGATTGATTTGTTCTACAGTCCTTGTCAAGCTTTGTATTTAATGAATGCACAAGTAAGAGTGTTCTAAAGAGCTCCAACTATCCATTCAGTCTCTAGCACAACAAGGACAATTTTCGGCCAACTTGGCAACCAAACACTTAAACACTGTATTGTGTTGATCAAGAGCATGCATTCATGGCCACCAAGCTTGAATGATGTCTCTTAACATCCACATTAATTTTGTTTTCCATTTTTCTAGTTTACAATTTCAGCTATTATTTTTGGTCCTCCCTACACCGTGACAGCAGCATGGGCTGAATTATTGTTCATTATTCTCCTTTATTCTCCTTTTGGAACCGTTAAATCCTCGCTCCCTTTGACACAGGTCAGTCTGACCCAGCTAATTAAGTTCCCCTTGAAAAGACTCCTCACTCCAAAGACTTGGGAAGCAGGCTTTCTTTCTTTCTTCCTTTCAAACAAAACTCAATGTGAAGCAAGGCCACGTGAAGACGAATTGAAGAACTTCCCTTTTTTATCCTTATTAATAACAAACATCTTTGGCTGGGCAAGGGTGGGTTCTTTTTGAGGCCGGTTTGTGACTCAGATGTTCACTGCTCACTGCTCTGAACGTGCAATGGTACTTTGGGACTCCATGGTGCTCGTGTTTCTAGGTAACAAGGAATAAAGTGAAAGGCTTTAAAAAAAAAATCAAATAAAGGATTTAGAAACTCTTAGACCACAGTGATTTATTTTGTTGGAGAGAGTGGCTCATCTTTTAAAGCTAGTGAAGGAAGCACTGCATCTCCTCAGACGGCACTGCAACCTGACAGCAGCATCGGCAGAGCACAAAGGTGAGCAATGCGAGACGAATTTCATTGAGAAAAAAAAAAGATAAGAATTGTTTCATGATAGAAAAACAGTACAACAAGGGCTTTGTTACTCACTTTTTTGTAACCAATCGAAAAGACTGTATTGAATACGTGGGCACAAAGGTGACAAATGCAAATTGTAACTATTCAAATTGGAGTTTTGTTCTTTCTGAGATGGGATTTTATGGGTGAACATATTAAAAGGGACATCTAAAGCAAAAACAAAACAAATTTGATCAAATAAGGGAATCATTCTGTAGTTAAATGACTGGCTTTTTTAAAAATCTCATAATATTATCATTATTTAACGATATTTTGACAATGGCTATCATAAAAGTAAAGGTGTTGAATATATTGTTTGAGATGTGCAACATTATTATGTTTGGGTCTCAGTGTACTGATGCTGGACATACTGTGTTCTAGATCAGTGCTTCTCAATATATGTACTATATATACAGTATAACTTTATACCAAGTAGCGCCTCAAAAAAAATACTTCTGCTCTCCAGGTGCCACCATCATGACCACATTTAAAATAGTAGTAGGCCCAACCTTTCCTAAAAAGTATGTTTATTATTATTGTATGGCAAGGCAACATTGTTCCCAGTTTGAACATTAGCACTGTGCTAAACTCTAGGAAAACAAAAACAAAAAGCAAAACTGTACTTCAATTAAAATCAAATCAAATGTATTGCACCCAAAAGCTAAAATGCAAAAGTTCAATACAACGGAATTGTACTCTGGGAGTGATTCTTTCGTGCACCAGCGGAAGGCGCGTACCAAGAGTGGTACTTGTACCTCACTCTGAGAATCATTGATGAATATATATTGATGAAGGCTTTCGTGTTCAAACTTGGATGGTAGCTGTTTGTTCCTCTGTGGCCAAAACATTAGGTACAATGTCACTGCCGGAGGTGCTCACCATCGGCCACACTGCGGGTTACCCGGTGTCGGCCGGTGTTGCTTTATTGCTTCTTCTTCTGTTGCTGCTGCTCCTCGCCGCCTGGGAACGGACACACTGGTCACACATAGCAGGTAATGCGTCTGTACACTATAAGAACAGTAATGTAAGTAATGGCACACACCTCATAATCAATTCATTAAGTAATCCGACCCTCCTAACTGTGACTATGACTGAGGCCAAAGTTAGGTCATGACTGGAGGAGTTTGGTGTAGAATAACTGCACAGAGCCCCAATCTCAAGTCCACATTTGCAGATTTTCAGCAATTTCCACACATATATAATGAATTTCAAAACAAATTTCAGAATTCGCTTCACAGGGGCTTTGAAGCATGCTATTTGTTAGCCCGTCCATGGCGTTTCCCATTATGTGTGAACATGAGGCTCGCAGAATTAAAGGCTAAGCTACTGGATGTGGTTGTTTTAAGTAGAAAACGTCATTCTAGTTCAAGTTTAGCTTGACAGTAAACTTGAACTGGGAGTAGTAGTAGTAAGAGTAAACAACTTGAAGCCTCTTTTTTTTGGTAGAATTGTTCTCTCCCTGCCAAACTTCTCCTTTTTTTGCGAAGTGAGTCGAGCGCAGTTCACTGCCATCCAACAGTACTCATATCTTAACATTTTGCCCGCAGGCCAAAGCAAAGAAAATCGGCTTGTATCGCGATCCGCTGTTTTTTGGAACAAAATCGATTTTTAAGCAGTTTTCGCCTTCCATTGGTGACAGTATATTTATAACATTGGTGTAAATATCAGGGCAGCATGTTAGGCCAGAAGTTGGCACGAATGCCTCACAATGTTGTGGTTTGGGGTTCAGATCTTCCTTTGTGGAGATTGCATGCTCTCCCCGTACTTGCATGGTTTTGTCCGGCTACTGCGACTTCCTCCCACGTTCCAAAAACATGCATGTCACGTTCTTTGAAGACTAATTATCTCTGAGTGCGAGCGTGACTGTGAATGGTTGTTTGTCTATAAGTGCCCCGCGATTGGCTGGTGATCAGTCCAGCGTGTCCCCTTCCTCTTCACCAAAGTCAGGTGAGATATGCTCCAGCTCACCTGTGACCCGAACAAGGACGAGCGCTATAGAAAATTGATGGATGGGCGGTTTAAATCAGATGCACGTCAGCAAACGCATGTTTCATCAATTTCCCCTTCTTCTTTCAGGTCCGCCATTTCTGGCAGGGCTCGGTCCGGTTCTTTCCTACGCTCGGTTTATCTGGACCGGCATAGGAACAGCAAGCAACTACTACAACGAGAAATACGGCAGCATTGTGCGGGTGTGGATCAACAGCGAGGAGACCCTCATCATCAGCAGGCAAGTCCCTCTGAGGAAGCAAAGCTTGAGGAAAGAAGCATGATTGTGCAATTAGTTGAGTCAAGCTTCTCTTCCAGGTCCTCCGCAGTGTATTATGTCTTGAGGAGCGCACACTACGTCGCCCGATTTGGGAATAAAAAAGGCTTGGAGTGTATCGGGATGGAAGGGAGGGGAATTATTTTCAACAGTAATGTGGAACTCTGGGAAAAAGTCAGGAGTTATTTTTTGAAAGGTGAGGAACTACTTGCTTATTTGTGTGCAGGTTCATGTGCATCAAATTGGATGGCCTTTTGTTTTTTTTTTGTTAGGTGACACCCATTACATTTAGGGGAGAATGAAACTATTGGTGACATCGTATAACGAATCCAACTTCTAGTTTATAAAAAAAAACAACAAAGTTTTCTATCAAATATATTGTATTTGAACAAATTCTCTTTTGTATATGTAGGATCGGAAGCTGCAATGTCAGAATGTTGTCTTATCCAACAGCTGTTTCCCAACTTTTATTGAGCCACGGAACATATTTTACATTTCAAATATCTCACAGCACTACAAAAAGTATATGCTGATATAACGACGATCTCGTCTCAGGTTACTCCTAAATTTACTTTGCGGTTGAGTGCCATGACTTAATTTGTTGTATGAATGGCAACAGGTTAATTAGGTACCTTCCGTCATCTCGTGGAAGAGCCTTGAATTGTTGGGCCCGCCACTAGGCAGTGCTGCCTTGAGATAGGAGCCCCACCGCTCCACGACTGCGCTCGTAACTCACAACAGCCATCTCTCAAAATCGCTTTTGCCCATGAAAATGAATGTAAATGTGTATTATTTATTTATTTGCAATATGTTTGTATTGTACTGGGTGTTTTTGGCCCACAAAAAAAGTACAGAACAATTTTTGTAGCGTATTGCTGTTTTTAGGCGTCAAAGTGCTTCAACGTAACGGACAATCTGATTTAACGGATGACCCCTCCCCCGCTATTCGTCTGTTAAAATCGAAGTTCCGCTGTATATTAAATACAATCGAATAAATTCAACAGTTTGCGCATCATGATTAAACTATTGCGGCTCCTTCTGGTGTTCGCAGTATGAGACAGTCGTGCGGACAAACGAAGAGTTTCACTCAACTACTCTTAGTGACTCAGTGATATGGAGTCATACTAGTCATTTTCCACAGACAAACAATGTATCCATGAGTGTGACGATTGTCATATTGTGTGCACCATTTGTGCGTTCATGTACAGCCCTGACAGGACCCGGTCTAAAGAGGACAGTTTCTATCTGCATGAGTTCCACAGCAGAACATTTGGACCACCTCCAGGACACGACGGACCCGTCGGGACACGTGGACGCTCTCAATCTGCTGAGAGCCATTGTGGTGGATATCTCAAACAAACTATTCCTCAGGGTCCCTCTCAACGGTCAGATGTGCATATACGACTTTGTTTGCCTGATAGTCAAACTACCAATCCAAACGTTCTTTCCTATATTTCAGAGAGGGACTTGCTGCTGAAGATCCAAAACTATTTTGAGACTTGGCAAGCAGTGCTGATTAAGCCGGATATATTCTTCAAAATTGGATGGCTCTACAATAAACATACAAAAGCAGCGTAAGATGCTATCACACACACACACACACACACACAAAACTTCCAATCCAACAATTAGCCTGATTTGATACATTAGAGCAGACTACACTTTGAGGTACAGAAATGGACTCCTGGTGAACTTCTATTTCCACCACATTCTTCTTCAACTTGATAGTTGTGTTGCCCTGTTCTACCATCAGCCAGGAGCTACAAGATGCAATGGAGCTACTTCTCGACTTCAAAAGAAAGACTATAAGAGAAGCGGAGAAGCTGGACGACGAGCTTGACTTTGCAACGGAGCTCATCTACGCTCAGGTGATTTTCTCATTTTCTTACTACCTAGGGATAGGGTTCAGCTACAGAACAAACATTACAGAAAACGGATGGATGGATCTCACACAGTAGTAGAGTACTGTGTCCTGTTGGTGCAGCCCCATTTTTGTCACATAAAACCCCACTGACCCACTCTGATCTGACCGCCGAACAGAACCGAGGGGAGCTCTCTGGCGACAACGTGAGGCAGTGCGTGCTGGAGATGGTTATCGCCGCTCCGGACACTCTCTCCATCAGCCTCTTCTTCATGCTGATGCTGCTCAAACAGAACCCAGAAACGGAGCGCAGCCTGGTCGAGGAGATGGATTCCGTCATCAGTACGTATTCATCGGCCTTCAGTGGGGACCGACCGAAATTAATTCAGAGAGAGAGATCGAGAGACAAGCTAGCGAGTTTCGGGGATGGCCGACCTCTCCTCACGATGTCTAGCTTTTCTGGAAAAGTCCACCTTGAAAAAATATTTGTAATTAGGTCCAAAACGAAGTCCATTTCTTTGCGAGTCATTTGTGGGCATAAAAAAATAAATACAAATCTAATGTATTAATGTGTGCACATCCCTACAGACGTGTTTTGTTAAATTGGCTGGAACAGTTTTGCTCTGGCCAACCAATCAGAGGATGGGAAAATGTGGGTCAGCTATAGATTAAATTACATCGGCTGAAATCTAACAGTACTGGAAGCAGTGCATCCAAGAAAAATGCTACAAACTGGAGAGAATAGACTGTTGGAAATAAAATAATACAATTTAATGGGGAAACATTTACGAATGTAGGTTATAAATGACATGTTTCTGTTTCTTTCATTGTGTATTAATCGTATCCATCTACAGTATGTATCTATCAGCAGAGAAGGTCTCCAACACTGGTGTTCATGGCTAACATCTAAAAGTGAAATTTGACCTTTACACCTTGCCATTGCTGTTGGCAGGTGAAAGTGGAGCACAAAATGTGGATTTTGCACATCTGAAGGTGCTGGATGTTTTCATCAATGAGTCGTTGAGGTATCATCCGGTGGTTGATTTCACCATGCGCAAAGCTCTGGAAGATGATGTCATCGAAGGCATCAGCATTAAAAAAGGAACAAACATCATCCTTAACATCGGTCTCATGCACAAGACAGAATTTTTCCCGAAACCCAAAGAGTTCAACCTCCGCAATTTTGACAAAACGGTTAGTCTGTCAGCATTCAACTACAAAAATGCTCAACTCAAGTGTCAAACCTCAACATGACCTCTCTTCACAGGTTCCCAAACGTTTCTTCCAGCCGTTCGGATGCGGGCCTCGCTCCTGCGTGGGCAAGCACATCGCCATGGTGATGATGAAGGCCATCCTGGTGACCCTCCTTTCCCGTTTCAGCGTGTGTCCTCGCCAAGGTTGTACCATCAACAGCATCAGGCAGACTAACGACCTGTCCCAGCAGCCAGTGGAAGACGAGCACAGCCTGGCCATGCGCTTCATCCCGAGAAGAACACGACGTGCATACGCTCTCCACACCGACACCGTCGGTTCTGACTACCTGCTCGGCTGAAGAATCATTGCACATTTTTAGCTCATTCATAGCGTGAGATGAAAATTCACAGTAAATTGGCACCGTAAGTTGAGCTGTAACATCTGGAGGGCCACATGTAAAGCACTGTAAATCATTGTGTTGAAGTTAAAAGTAATCTGTACTCAAATACAGTAATACATTGTATGTTAGTAACCACTAACCACCTTATTTCATCAAAATAAACCAGCTCATTACAGTGGTGCCTTGAGATACGAGTGACCCAACGTTGCACTTTACAGCAGGCAGTAGTTTGGCAGATGCTGAACATTCATTCATTTTCCGTACCGCTTATCCTCACGAGGGTCGCCGCCGTGCTGGAACCTATCCCGGTTGACTGAGGGGCGAGAGGCGGGGTACACCCTAAATTGGTTGCCAATCGCAGGGGACCGTCCACACCTACGAGCAATGTAGCACTCTCAATGTATGTTTTGGGGATGTGGGAGGAAACCGGAGTACCCGGAGAAAACCCACGCAGGCACGGGGAGAACATGCAAACTCCACACAGGCGAGGCCAGGATTTGTACCCGGGGTCCTCAGAACTGTGAGGGAGCTGCGCTAACCAGTCGGTCAACGTGCCGCACAGATGCTGAACAATTCTTTCAAAAGAGGCTTTGAAGTTTTTAATGCCAACCGCAGCTAAGTTACGTTTAAAACAAAACGCATAACTGTGCCTTTAGCTTAATGCTAACACATAATGCGAAATGCCATAGACTGCTAACAAATGACAGTACACTTTAAGGAATGTATAGTTGAACAAATTGCTGAAGCAACAGATGTAGCCAGACAATATAACAATGCTCAAAGGCATACATTCTTTATCCTTTGCGAAAAATGACTATATTTGCAGTTATCGAGTCACTGTCAGTAGTTGCGAAAGTCTTCCTCGTTTGTGTCTGCATGATAGTATTATACTGCAACTCGAGGAACTGCAGTGCATTGATCATGTCGCACAAACTTTTTACTGCTTTACATTTTATTTATTCTTTTACTATGACTATATGTTTTTTTTTTTTTTTATAAAAGTCAATATGGTGGACTGCAATTTTCCTTATCAAAAAACATGACAACATTTTTTGTTGGGTGGAACTCAACATTTTTTGTTGGGTGGAACTAGAACAGATTAATGGCATTTCCATTCATTTCAGTGGGGAAAGATACATTTGTTTTGAGTTACCAGCATGGTCACGGAATGAATTAAACTTGTATCTCAAGGCATCACTGTATTGGAAATATTCATTTAAAATCAAGCAGCACTGAATACAAACCCTCTAGGATTTCTGTAAATATATTGTTTCATATATTGTATCACATTACACATCACAACTGGTTTAACCCTCTGGTGCATAGCGATCCTTTGATCCTGTAACCCACTGGATTGGACATGTCTCTAACTATGAGGAAAAAATTCTTATTTTTTGAAGAAAAAAAATAATATATATATATATATATATATCTTAATAATAATCTGACTATTTTTTTTCATGTCCTTGGATGAATTAAAACGCTAGAAAAAATTTTGACCAAGGCTTTCATAATTCATGCATCAAATGGTTAATACTAACTTTTTCTTGTAATCACAATATAATTGAAATAATCCCAATTGTCATTTGATATACAGTTTGTGACAAAAAATAAAATAAAATCACCATTCACAAGATGAACAACAGAATTGTCATGTAATTGATATTGTTCATTTAGTTTTTGTCATTCCTGTCTGGCATTGCTATTAACCTTTGTGTGAACTGAAAACAAAATGTTTAACATAAATTTATTCATTTGTCTTATACACGTTCCCACTGCAGACCATGAAATGACCCACGAGTTACAATCATGTTGAGCTTGATGATTTTATTGAAGTTAGTATATGTGCATCAGGCGCTCTGCAATCTGAACTATTACTTCCTTCTGTACCACAGGTACAAACGAAACATGCCACCATGGCTTTAGAACATAAGGCTTTGGGTTTAAGTTTTGCTTTACACATACAATAATGTTTCACCAAAATAAAAAAGATTTTCTCTCAGTTTGTACAACCCCAATTCCAATGAAGTTGGGTCGTTGTATTCTGTTTTTATTTATGTTTAACAACGATTTGCAAATCATGTTCAATCTAGATTTAATTGAATACACTACAAAGAAAAGATATTTCATGTTCAAAGAGATAAACCTGATTGTTTTTAGCAAATAATCATTAATTTAGAATTTTATGGCTGCAACACGTTCCCAAAAAGCTGGGTCAGGGTCATGTTTACTACTGTGTTACATCACCTTTTCTTTTAACAATATTCAATAAACATTTGGGAACTAAGGACACTAATTGTTGAAGCTTTGTAAGTCGAATTCTTTCCCATTCTTGCTTGATGTAAGGCTTCAGCTGTGCAACAGTCCGGGGTCTCTGTTGTCGTATTTTACGCTTCATAATGCGCCACACATTTTCAATGGGAAACAGGTCTGGACTGCAGGCAGGCCAGTCGAGTACCCGCACTCTTTTACTACGAAGCCACGCTGTTGCAACACGGGCAGAATGTGGTTTGGCACTGTCTTGCTGAAATAAGCAGGGGCATCCATGAAAAAGACGTTGCTTGGATGGCAGCATATATTGCTCCAAAACCTGTATGTACCTGTCAGCATGAATGGTGCCTTCACAGATGTGTAAGTTACCCATGCCATGGGCACTAACACAGCTCCATACCATCACAGATGCTGGCTTTTGAACGTTGCGTCCATAACAGTCCGGATGGTTCTTTTCCTCTTTGGCCCAGAGGACACGAAGTCCACAATTTCCAAAAACAATTTGAAATGTGGACTCGTCGGACCACAGAACACTTTTCCACTTTGCATCAGTCCATCTTAGATGAGCTCGGGCCCAGCTCAGTATTTCATTTTTTTTTTTTTTTTTCCCCATCTCTCCCAGCTTTTTAGGAACGTGTTGCAGCCATAAAATTCTAAGTTAATGATTATTTGCTAAAACAAAAAAGTTTATCAGTTTGAACATTAAACATCTTGTGTTTGTAGTGTATTCAATTAAATAAAGGTTGAACATGATTTGCAAATCATTGTTTTCTGTTAATGTTTAACACAACGTCCCAATTTAATTGGAATTGGGGTTGTACTAAATTAAAACAGCTGACACCTAATCTGGCACAGTGCAAATTAACAGCAAGCTGTTTCTTTTCATTCAAATTAAACTAATATAAAACACTTTCCTTGTGAATATAAATCCAATAAATATGCTTATTCAATACTGCATGAATACAAAAATATAATAATTGTTCTTGTCCACCTCTCACCCAAAGGACAACCAGAAAGCGGAGTGCAAACATTTAAACAAAACATGACAATGGACGTGATAGAAAGTCATCAGCATTACTTTTTAGACAAAATATGTCAGCTTCATTTAAATCAGTGTCCTGGCTTTTCAACCTCAGTAGTGAAATCCTGAATTTAATTAACTGAACAGTGTTGTATTTTCCTTCGAATTCTGCAACACATTTTAAGACGTGCACAGTTCATTTCAATAATTTGGTACCCGACAATACTCATGCATTTTCTGTAAAGCAATACAAGCAAGTGGTTTCGTTCCTTTTCAAGTATTCAGCATTGATGCATTCATCATTTTAAGATGTGTGTTATACTGATGGTTCAATGATTTGGTTCCAGCTCTTACGCAAGTGATCAACTTTACAACAACTTAAAAGATTTTCAAATATAAGAAATTAAATTCAATGAAATCATATTTAACTAGTAATGTACAGTTGTTGGCCATTAGGTACACCTGCACAATCGCGACATACAACACAAGATCTGCATTTGTTTTGATTGCGATATTAATTGAACACAATGCGTATCTCAATAATTATATCAGAAATGAAAATTCTCATTACTGTATATGTGTAAGAGTACCTAATGTTATGTCCACCAAGTTTAAGGTGGATGTGATAATCATTATCATGCAGACACCAGCCATTAGATGCTCCCTTTCGGTTCTATGCAGTTTTCCTATAGTGCAGAGCTTATGCAGCTCAGTAGTGACAGTGTTCAAAGTTCCTGTAATGCTCTCTGACAGTAGTAGAGCAGGCAGTCGGGTAGGTCTGGGATCGGAGAGCGCAACCACACGGCCAGCGTGCCGCCGTGCACCCGGCAGTGCATCAAACACGGCTGATTCCGGAGGACCTGGCAAGCTACAATACCTTCCATCCCTGTAGGGAGTGCAACATTTTAAAATAAATAAATAAATAAATATATATTTAAAAAAAACAAAAAAAACAATGATTTACTGGAAGCAAAAGAGAGCCCCATTTGTCCATTTCCACAGACAATCAGCAAAAGATTTAAGGAACGCAACAATGTCATGGCAGTGGGTGACACTGTTTAAAAGACTGGTTTTGTTAAAATGTAGGATTTCCATACAAAAACAAACAGGGATAAAAAATAAATACAAAATGTCCACATATCACTGAGAATCCCTGTCAAATACTTACATACGTACTGACGTAAACTGTAACTGTACTTAACAAATATCCTAAAAAAAAGTTCAGGTCACAATTCTTTAATGCACAGTTTGAACATTTAATTCAGACATTTTCTTGCGTATCACTAGAGCAGTAATTCCCAACCTTTATTGAGCCAAGGCGCATATTTTACCTTCCAAAAATCTCATGGCACACCACCAAACACAAATGTCACAAAATGTGGGTACACAAGTCAATTATATACTTTCTGCCATCTAATAATAGAGCATTTCTGACCATCCATCCATCCATTTTCCTTACCGCTTCCCCTCACTAGGGCCGCGGGCTGCTGGAGCATATCCCAGCTATCTTCGGGCGGGAGGCCGCGTACACCCTGAACTGGTCGCCAGCCAATCGCAGAATTTTCTGACCACTTAAGTGAAATTTGATAATTTTCCACGGCACACCCGAAGAGCTCTCACAGCACACTAATGTGCCACGGCACACTGGTTGGGAACCAATGCACTAGAGGGAGCCTGCATACCACTGAGTGGTACTCATACTACAGTTTCACAACCATTATCTTAGACAAGATTTGGTGTAAATCATCCAGTTAAAAGGAAAATACGATGGAAAATGTATTTTTATATTGTTTGTATACAAATAGTTGGCCTCTGGAGTGTCTACCCACCCATCAAGTGTGACATAACATAACCAAGTAAATCTTTCGTTATCTGTCCAATTCTAAATAATGCCTGAGCCGTTCTGAATTTAAGTGCAGCAGCTAGACTCGGGGAAGACCGACCCCTTTCAAGCAATGACCAGACTCAGTTTGTTTTTGTTGTATTTGGCCATGTGTACGCTGCATGCACCAGATACATAACACATAACTCCCACTTGTTGACAAGGTTATATTGCTCAGCTTGGTTATGAAGTGCTGACTCCATGAGTGAAAATGTCTGTCTTTAGGTTCCCGCCTGCTTCTCTCTTCAAACTCTGGGTAGTTTGAGAAAATTGACTCGCTCCCCTAGTGACAACGCCCTTGCAGTATCCCTGGTCATAATGGTAACAAAAGCTGTACTTTTTATTGTCCAGGTGGGCGAGGTGAGATAGAATCACCCCAAACCCTGCTTAATTGATTGCTATTGATATAATTTTTGAAAAATCATTTCTAAGTAAATTAAATATACTGTACTAAATTAACGTCTTGGTAGCAACTAGTCCTTGTTTAAAAGATTGGCAACCATAATTGGAAATTCAAGTGGGTGTCACTAGCAGAACTGTGTTTTCCTCAAGCGAACAAGCAAAGAAGCAGCAGTTCGTCTCTTAATGACGAACATTTAAAGTATATCCAGATTCAGTTCAGAAGACATTGCAAAGTAGTCGCTTAGGATGTGTAAATATAATTACCGATGATGGCCACCACATGAAGGTGAAGTTTCCTCTCCAGCACTTCCAGTGTCGCTCTCAGAGGATCCTGGACATTCGCAACGAGCGTCAGGTTCTGCTTTGTATCGTGTGAGAAGGCCAGCCACATTGTGCCGTACTCTTCTGTAGACAGCACCAAAGGCCTGAACACAAAACAAATAAGTAAAATAAGCAAAGAGTCACACTATTGTGCACGGCAGCAAACATTTCACCTGATGAAGGAGGAAAGCGGCAGTTTGTATGAGAAGTGGGTTGTTTGACGAGTCCTATCAGGCATGTTGAAAGAAACCAGGCCGGACACTTGAAGATGAACTGAAGGCCTCTTCACAGTCAGGGAGTACTGACACACTTCTACGTGGCAGCACCTCACCTCCTCTACTGGAATCTCGGAGATACTGGACACCTGGGGAAAAAACAATGTGAAACTGGTTTGGGAGAGGTAAACTGAGATTTCCCCACAAAAGCTCAACGGTGAACTTGTGCACAGATAAATAATAACGCAATAATGATGTCACACAATTGGTATCTTGGGGGATTCTCAGCACTCATCAAGAGTTCCGACTCACGACTTTGCAAAGGTGCAAGAGTCTGACCTTACACCACAATGGTGGTAAATGGCAACTATATGAAGTAACGTAAACAGTGGTGCCTTGAAACACGAATTTAATTTGTTCCGTGACCACATTTGTAACCAAAACACTTGAGGCCAAAACAACTTTCCCCCTTAAAATGAATGGAAATTCTATTAATCTGTTCCAGCCTCTCATAAGTCATAACATAGAATGTAAAGAATTACAAAGAAACAACTACTGTGACTCAGTAATCTGCAGTAATATTCTTTTTTTGCAGAGGATAAAGAATATGTGCCTGTAACTATTATTAAATTGTCTATCAACGTGTTGCTCCACTGCTTGTGTATATAAACAATGGGTTAATTCCTTAAAGTGTTATAACGTCGGCACAGGTGCTATTTGTTAGCTCGTCTATCGTGTTTCCAATTATGCGTTAGCATTAAGCTAGTGGACGTTTAAATCGTTTTAAATACGCAAGGTGTAATTCTCTTTGTTTAATGCCAGTTTCACAGTGAACAGGGAGTGCTTGAAGCCTCTTTTTTGAAGATGTGTTCACAATGATAAACTGCTGCCTGATGTCAAGTGAGCTGAGTCGACTTCACTACAGCCATACAGTGCTGATATCTAAAATTTTTGCTCGCAAGTCAAACAAAAAAACAAAACAAAAAACAAACAAACAACAAAACAAAACAAAAACGGGTGGCTTTTATTTTGAAGAACTTGTAAGTTGGGTCACTCATATCTCAAGGCACCGCTGTATTTATCTCACTTATAATTTATACTGAATATTGCCATTATTCACAAACTCCTGCGAATAATTGCATGGAGAGTGGTGTAAAGTAGCTATTTCTCCATGTCTAGCTGAAGGATCAATGAAGTTTGAAGTCCAGAATATTCAGGCAGTTGTTAGCCATATTTTTTGTATCCGTTTTTTGCCATTTTGACAAGACAGTTAAGCTCCAACTTCCCATACTTCTCAAGAGTCTTGAATGTAATAATTTGATAAGATGCACTGGGATGTATTAAGTAGAGCTAATTCCTAATTTACCTCAACATCTTCTGAAGCCAACTGCACAAGTAACTCTTGCACATCAGAGGTGGAGGAGTTGGAAATCAAAACAACCAGCACCAAACAGTCGTCTTTATGCGCATGGCAGGCCGAGAGAGCCACGCTGTGGCTGGAACACAGAGGAGTGATTTCGGAGTGAGTCGCTCCGATGCAGTCAGCAGGGAGGTGAGAGGTGAGAAGCAAGTCTTTCATTTCGACTGGTTCTTCTGTCTCAACAGCGGCGATTAAACCATTGTCCCTGATGAGACTGGGCTCAAGTCTCTGCACATCACACTCAGTTAGCTTGCCCTCTGCGTCGCAGGTACCGTTTGCAGGAGCGGAGCCCTTGGAACTTTCAGTCATCTGCTTAGGTGAGGCTTCTGGGCCCATGTTGGAGTCCAGCGGGATGTTACACAGCAGGTTATCGACGCTGTTTGGAGCAATGATGATAGAGTTGGATGTTTGCTTGGGGACTTCTGTGGACAAGACCTGATCTTTAGCCTTTCGCCTGACCCTCTGTGGTTTTGCCTCAGATTTTCCCATCTGTTTCGAGATAAAGAGCCATCGATAAAAGGCAACATTTCAAATGCTGCCCGCACTCACAAGGCACGCATCTAAATTCTTCATTTCAAATGACCAATTTGGTCTGACATAGTGAGGGAAGCATTACATTTTTATGTTATTTTTAAGAACTGTGCTGCATCATATGGAGCCCAAACCACCCAATGTAAGGTAACATGTTTCTCAGCTCACCAGGGGCAAAGTTGTTTGGGAGCCCAGGCCAACAAACAGTGAAGATGCTAGCTGCTGTTTTTCTTGATCTGCGGCTGGCAGTGGGGTCTGGTTCTGCGAGATGATCTCGCCAATCTGGCCTTTCGAATGGACCGGACTGGGAACTTCAACCTTGGCAGGTTCTTCTGCAGACTCCTTCTGGACGAGGTAGCCCTCTCTCCCCCATACTCGTTTCACTTTATCCAGCTTTAGAGACGTAGTACTGAAATACACAGTAGTAGATATCTCATTAATATTATACAATATATCAATACTGTTAGTCCAACTGGTACTGTTGTTATGTGAATTGTTGTCTTTTTTATCCACCATCCCTCTATCGACAAATATATTGGGGGGATGGATGCCCTGAAATGAGTCTTGCCTCAGTGCAAGGTTTGTTGTTTTGAATTTGAAAAGTGTTCTCTCAAGTGGAGTTTTGTTGCATATTTAACTGTGCTGCTTGGTGGAAATTGGGCTCATATTTTTTTTGTCGTAAAACTGCTCCAGATGAAAAGTACCTTAGATTTAATTTTTTAGGATATAAATAGGAATTCTAAATCACTGCAGTGAGTTAAAAAAGGAACATTTTGAAGAGAGCGGAGATGAGCTTACGTACCTTACTTTGTGCGAGGGGTCGGCACTGTCACCCGACAGACCTGAACTCAATGAGGGCAAGGTGGGAGACTGTCTGTCGTCTAAACTGCACGAGGACATACTGATAGGTAGCGACAGGCCGTAGGGTTCCAGGCTTAAAGCTTAGGAAGGAATAAAAACACACCATGAGAACAAGGCAGCTCAAACCCTCACACATCATCAATATATTTGTGAGTCTTACTGAACCTTTTGCCTGAGCAAGCACTTCATGACGTTGATGAGGAGACTTGTAAGGAGCAGCACCAGCAGCCAGCGCTTCGG
The DNA here is from genome assembly GCF_024500275.1 of Phycodurus eques. Lineage (NCBI taxonomy): Eukaryota > Metazoa > Chordata > Actinopteri > Syngnathiformes > Syngnathidae > Phycodurus > Phycodurus eques. The sequence continues at coordinate 28,972,469 of NC_084529.1, forward strand.
ACACATACTCATCCAAAAACGACAGAGAGGAGTCGACCTGGAACCCCGGAAAATGGTGGTTCTATGTAACAAATTATTTAATGGTGCACAACAACTGCAGTACAGTATGCTACCCTTTTATATGATCACCAGTTCCAAAGTTGTTACCTCCAGAGGCTCCATGTAGGCATCTCGAGGTAGCACCTTGGCCCGCAACATAGGATTCAAGTGGAGGTTCTGCAGTTCCTGGGCCCTTTGTCTCAGCACTGTGTCCATGGAGCTGCTATACATTTCAGAAATCCCCTGAAGCACAGACATACCTGCTTCGCCCTCGCACAGCTTCGTCATTGCCAAGAGGACCCAGCTCTTGGTTTCACTACTGGCCTGCTTCAAGTCCAAAAGCTTGGCCATAAGTCTCACAACGGTGGCTGGTTCTAGACCTTCTCTCATGTGAGAATATTCGCCAAGGACCTGAAACCCAAACAAAAGAGTGTTCGTAATTATCTTTCTAAAAAGCAATCCGGCAAGACAATTGGAACTGTCACAGCTAGGTGAAAATGTGCTATTTAAAAGTCCCATGCCATCAAAAGCTAATTTTTCTCATCTCTTTTATGTATAACTTAGGTAAAAATGAGTATGTGACATGGTTTAAGTTTTATATCTATGCAGTTTTTTCGATTGAATGCCTGTAAACACCAAACTGCTTTCAAAAGCCCACATCAGATTTCTGTCCGGGTATTTTTTATTTTTTTTAAGTCTAGATATTTGAACACAAGTAACATTACAACAGTCATTTGTAGATTGGGGGGGACACCCGGTGAGGACATGCAATAACTAACCAAGAGAACAGAAAAGGGCAGGACAGGATGAGGGGAAACGAGCAAGGGAGCGCTATTGACAAGTGGTGCGCTGTGTTTCTTTTTTAGCGTCTGGAGTTGTTATGCTAGTATAACCTCTATTGTTGTTAGTGATCCCAGCACAAGTAATTAAAGCCTATAGTGTGCCTATCGAACTTATTATTGAGCCCCCCCCCACACACACACTTATAGCAATTATACACACCCAGCTGATGACTTGGAGGAAGCGCTGAGGCAGCTTACTAGGCTCTCCTTGTAGCAGAGACACATAGGAATCCACTGCAAGAAGGCGCAACATCCTGTCTTGTTCCCCGCCCTCAAAACCTGGACCATTTGAAGGAAGAGAAATGTGGGATGATTAAAACCACCGAAGAAATGAAAGAAAAGAAAATTTACATCACAAAACATTTTGTCACCCTCTGAGATCAGTTTGAGGAAGTTGTTTGGGATGTCAGGCTGCATCAAGTCTCCACCGAGTGAGAACACCGTGTTCATTGTGTCGATTAACCACTTGTTGTCAGGTGCATATGTAGAATGTTTCATAGGAAAAGCAATGACATCAATTCCAGGTAAACTTTCAAATTAACTGTTGTGCCTGTCTATCTGGTTATTGTCAGCCCAATAGTATAATTGCCCAAATCCTTTTTGAAAATCTTCAGAAAACAAAAACAAAAAAATAATAATTTCAACAAACAAGAAGATTAAGTCTTTTTTCACATAACCATGACCGGGTGACTGAGACTCTACAGAGAGGAAAAAAAAAAAAAACACATTGGTATTTGTTACTGATACTGTGAAAGTAAGTTAAAAATAACTTGAGTAATTATGCTATTAGACTAACAATATGCTTTTCAAGTTTCAGCCTCTGACTATTCATCTTTTAGCCATCCATTTTCTCAACCGCTTATCGTCACGAGGTCGCAGGTGTGCTGGAGCCTATCTCAGGTGACTCCAGGTGAGAGGCAGGGTACACCCTGAACTGGTTGCCAGCCAATCGCAGGGCACATATAAACAAACTACCATTCGTATTCACATTTACACCTATGGACAATTTAGAGTGTTCAATTAACCTGTCGTGGATGTTTTTGGGAATGTGGGAGAAAAGAGGAGTGCCCGAAGAAAACCCACGCAGGCACAGGGAGAACATGCAAACTCTACACAGGCGAGACCAGATTCGAACCTGTGACCCCAGAACGACAGGCGGATGTCCTCCTAACCAGTTGGTCAATTTGCTGTCCTCAGCTTTAATTTAAAAAAAAAAATATATATATATATATATATATTTTAAACCTTAAAGTTACAGTCACGTAAATTAGTAGTACAACTTCCATACACACATTTTGAAACAATGGATTTTAAACTTTCTGTGGGAATTTCTTGCCAGGGCTCTACGGGTCACAATTCTCAACTGATTCAGAGATTATTCCCTATGTTAAAAAGCAAGACCACTATTAATACCTAATGGTCAAGTTTGTTGATAACAAATGCAATCCTAATAATAAATATAGAAACAGTTTTGGATTCAGAATAGACGTAATTGTAATCATTAATATTTCTTGCTTCGATCCACAATAACGAAGGATATTTTTCAGCCACCTCTGCCACCTTCCCCACCAGGTCAATGGTCATGTAGTCATCTTTACTGGTGCGCAGGAACTCCAGCATTTTCTCCACAATGACTGTGACATTCTTGGCGTTTGTGATCCTAAAGAGCAACTCCAGTGTCTGTGCGCAGACAAGAGACGATTCAGTGATATCAGTGTATAACGTAGAAAATCCACACTAAAATCAACATCTGCCTCACCTCACGTTTGATGATGAGGTCAGGATGATCAAGGCATTCTATGATAGTCATCTGATGCTGCAGGGCCAGTTTAGGATCCTGCTGGACCACGTAGGTGAGTGCTTTCAAGCCTGCAGCGCCACCAACACATTTACGTCAGCAAACAGACTTACTCTGAAAAACAAACTACAGGTTGCTTTTAATTCTTACCTATATATTTCAGGTTAATCTTTGGCGACAGAATAAAGTTGCCAATACATTTTGCAGCTTTTTCCAGGAGTTCACCTTTTGGATGAATTGTGTAAATACATTTTACACACTCGTACAATATTGCTGGAGAAAGATTGATAAAACATAAATTAGGAGTCGATGAAGCAGTATTATTTATTATTTCAAATATGTTATACCATAAGTGATGTTATGGTTCATCTCAGCTCTTCGTAAGGACTCATCGAGGACTTCGTACATAATCCCACTTGTACTGTGTTGCACAAAAAACGCAGTCAGAGCAGAGCATCAGATGCCCCAAATCCATTTACCGGTAGACTCCGATTAATTACCTCTGCTCACTTTTCCCAAGTAAGGACAGAATCCTAAGAAGCTGGATTTGAAGCCAGGGAGCAGGAACACTATGATAGTTATAATCCATTGGCAATTTTCCACCCACCACCTGCTTCAATATGGAGACAAAGCTGCCTGTCAAATCCTTATAACCTTCTGGGTTCTCCTAAAGGAAGGCAAAACAAACAGGAGAAAAACACATGATGAATTAACTCAAACTAAAATGTGTTTATTTTGTTTTATCATATAATGCAAGTTACAGTAAAGTTTCAACCTGATACCTTGATCATCTGCAAGTAGATGTGCAGTGAGGCTGTCATAACACCTGGATCCTTGTCACACAAAGCTTTGCGAAACTTGTTATGGATGTGTTGAACTTGATTGGGTGCGATCAGGTAAAATTTGTACAGTGCCAAAACTGCTTTTCGTCGAATGATTTCTCTGTGAAAAGGTCATCAGAAACCTACATCAGTCCTAAAATGTAGCTTTTTATGACACAATATCACACAAACGCACACTCAACATAACCTACTAATGAGATCTAACACGTGAGCCATGTGGGGTGATCATCAATGGATGCATAAATGACATGTAAACATAAAAAAAGCATTTCTTACTTTGGGTGAGTGAGCTTCTCTTCCACTAGAGGGAGGACCGCAGGTATCATATCTTTGGGAAACAACTGGCTGACAATCGTTAGAGCCATACACACTTCAATGAGGTTTGTGCTCTGGAGATCCTAAAAGCATAAAAAGTCACACACATGACTCATTCAATATTAAAACTGTACATTCTTGATTTAAAAACAAAACAAAAAACACCAACCTTTAAAACAGTATTCACGAGGAGGAGGAGGAGCTCATGATTTTCATTCAGAAATAAGGATACAGCAAGGTAACCTGGAATTGACAAAATATTTTGGGGGGTCAGCAAGCACAATCTGCATTGATATTCAGTTTGATATAGCACCAAAACCATATCGTTAGACAGGATGTATGTAGCCAGAGGCTGAGCTGCACTGTGTTAGTTTCACGGTGTACTCATGTGGCTACAGTGCAAAGCATATTAGACTTCCTTATCTCCATACTGTGTGTAAAATCAGAATGGCATGGAATACGAATACATGTACCGTTACACCCCCAGTAATAACATTTCTGATGTACAGTATGTCTGTAAAGAAAATAAAAACATTCTAATTAAAAGGCAAATTCAACCTGGGATTCACATCAACTATTTCACTGTAAAGGGGGTCGACAATTTACAATGGAGTTCGGATTCGATTCGTCTATAACTAAACTACTTTAAAGCAGTTGTCAATTCAGAATTACAGTACAGTTTTGTATGAAAACCACTTCTTAGCCGTAAATACAAAACAATCAAATTAAAAACTATGTATGGCAGTGACTGAGCACCGCGGCCGACTTTTGGGTCTTGACCCACCAGTGAAGAACCACGAGTCAAAAGTCTTAGCTCCGCAAGTGGGTACTGATTTCGTTGCCTTTTTGGGGTACAGGCAATGGAAAGAGGAAAGTGGAATCATAAACTAGAACTAGAAATAGAACAAGAAATGAAACTTAAAGTGACCCGGCTGCTAAAACATATATAAGTTGCCATCAATAATAATAATTTTTAAAAAAACAACAACAAAGAATTTAATGTACACTAGCTGCATTTCACCTTTATGTGAAGAGACTTACCTCCCAGGCAGAAGTCATAATTTACCACTGCTGTTCATCACCACATCATAGTAAAGAGTGAGTCAATATTTTTTCTTAAGTTTAATATACAATACAGCAGTTATCTTCTTGGTACTCGTGCAAAAAGAATGTGAAAAAGCATGATGGAAGTAGTCCAACCCTTTCTTCTCCACTTCCTTGAAAAAAAACGTTACTTGAAAATTGCCTGTCCAGTTCATAGATTTTATGTCAACAGTACACTGTAAATAACATTCGAATCAAAATCACTTAAACATTACACTTGGTTTTAACGTTTGTATCATGTCATTTAAGAATTAATATTAAGTGGGTTCAACAAATGCTCCAACTAAATCAAAATGGCAACACTGAAGAGTGAGGAATTACTGTGTTTCCTTAAAATAACGACACACACACACACGCACACACACACATACATACATACCAACTCTCTTCTCCAATGCAGTGCCTTGTTGAGCCAACTTGATGGCATGAATGTAGCAGAAGGAAGCCTCATACCCCAACATTTCACAGTAGATGGCTCGCACCATGAGGTCCTTCATCTGCCTCTGACGATTGACACGTGACACCAAAATTCACCATGACACCTGACCTGTTGTTATTGTGCAAGGGCAAAGAGTATATTTAGAGAAGCCAACCATGGACGTGTTGGGGGACGAAGCTTGCTCTTTAATTGCAGTCAGTTCTTGTTGAATCAGTTTCTCCTCCTCCTGAACAGGATGAAATTGAAAATATGTTAAAAGTAAGTCTGTAACAGTTGCTACATTACTGACACTGAATTGATCTGTGATTGTACTGAGCTAAAAATGAGTCTCACTGGATAGTACAACGATGACAGTGTTAATACTGTTTGTCTCGGAAAGAACTATATCAAGTTTGATAGGTCAACCTTTGTGCACAAAGCAGCAGTATTCTGGGTTTTTTAAGGTGCTTGAGATGTGTCAACATTTCCACTTTTAAACTCACGTAGTTTATATCAGTACATGTTCGATTAAACCAATATCCATCCATCCAATTTCATTGAACGTGTTCTCATTATCTTAGCTGACACTCACACTTATCCAATTTACAACGAAGAGTCTTCAATGACCATGAAGCATGTTTTTAGAAGTACAGAGAAAACATGAAAACTCCACACAGGAAGGAAGCTGGAGCCAAGAATCGGATACAGACCCTCAGAACTGTGAGGCAATGAGACGTGCAAACCACAACCCTACCCTTCTGTCCCTGAACCAATAAAAAAATCTCTTAAAGATATGCTGTTCAACCTGTAGCATTGTGCTGTACTGTAGTTACATTTTTTTTTTTTCTGCGTGGGTTTTCTCCGGGCACTCTAACTTGCCCCGAGGTGTGAATGCGAGTGTGAATGGTTGTTTGCGATTGGCTGGCAACCAGTTCAGGGTCTACCCCGCCTCCTGCTTGAAGATTGCTGGGATAGGCTCCAGCACGGCCGCGACCCTTGTGAGGATAAGCGGCTTGGAAAATGAATGGATGGATGGATACTTATCAAAATTATTCCCATAAATTGTTCTTAAAAAAAAAAAAGTACTTTGCCACCATAACATTATAACCTTTTTTGTGGAATACAGGTAGCTTTTTTTTTTTTTTTTTCCCCCCCCATTTTGCTTTTCGGCTATACTTGGCGTTTGGATTACGAATGGGACTGCAAGAGGTCCCTGGTCCCAAAACGTTTGAGGATCCCTGAAACAAACAAATTTACTCAACTGAGCCACTGAACACATCTGTAGATTATGCAGTATAGCTACTGTAGCTACAGGACAGTGAGTGTAGTCAACTGCGCATGCTCAGACATATTATATTTGACTACTTGTATTATATTAAAACTTTTTGGGGAAATCAAACTCACATGCTTGGACGTTAGCTCTGTGATCCCTCTGATGAGGTTTCCAAGTTTCGAGGTGGAAGACAGTTTCGCAGCCCCCGGTTGAGAGTCTAAAGACAGGAGGCTCGGCAGAGCTATCAGCGTTTTCTCCACTACGTCGCTCATTTTGGCCACGAAAAGCCCACTCGGGAGCTGCCCTGCTTTCTACACGACACACTCACTGAGTCGTATATCCATCCCCGCCACTCCGTGAAACGCAAGCGGGCAATATTACGTGTCAAATGCTTTAAAAAAAAAAAAAAAAAAAAAAGCATAGGAAGAAAAATGCTAAGTCAACAGGCGGCCATTGCTGTTATTCAATTTGGTCACTTCCGCTTTTTCTTTGTGAGAACTTTATTGGTAGAAATAGTGATAACAGCGGCCCTCAGTGAGCAAAAACTGTACTCAAAAGTAATAGTAATTGTGCGCCATATCATAGTTAAAGTTTCCCTCAGTGTGTGTGTGTGTGTGTGCAAAGTAGACACTTTATTTGCTCTAGTTGGCCACATTAAACGGGAGAATGACACGGCGGGCCGGATCTGGCCCCTGGGCCTTAAATTTGACATCTGTGCTGTACAAGAAAACAGATTTTGTGAAAACTTCATTGATAACACAAATGTGTATATAAATAACCGATCTGGTAAGAAGTGACACACCACTGTGATATTCAAATGCCGTTTATTATGTTTATAATATCTGATAAACATTCAATAGTATAACTGTACATTAAACTATGATAAAATAATTACAGTTAATATGAAATTACAGCCATTGGACAACTGCATGGAAATGAGTAGATTCCCTTGATTAGCATTTAGATATCTAGTGTGGACACACACGCACATACATACAATATGTACGGGATGTCTGCAATGACTGGATATGCACACGGAGCTTCTGTGGTTTACATGTGTGGGAAACATGGCAAATCGAAACAACTCATGGTGATGAAGAAAACTTCATGTCGTAACTTTTCATTTGAATGTGCTTTTTTTTTTTCATCAGTATTGGCAGTTCAGATTCTTTCATGAATGAAAGATGCTTTTGGCGGGAACAGGTTATGGACATCATTTTTTGCTTTCTTGTACTTCTATATTACTGTACTCTATACTCATCAGCAAAAACAATACAAAATAAAATCTTTCATATTCCTTTTCCTCCAAGTCATTATTCTGCAAAACAATTAATAATAAATAAACAATGCCCTTTATGTGGCACATACAACACATCCCTTTATTGTGTCACTTCTATCCTAGATTGCTATTCACTACAAGTGTTGCTTTTTTTCACCAGATACATTTCACATCTTTTCATGTCATCTTAGGTCCTTCTGTGCAGTATTTATCCACTGATACTACAGTATAATAGGAACATGTCATTTGGCTTAATTGTTCTCAGTGATATGTTAATCTAACCTGGCTGTGAGACTAAAGTACAAACAATGCTTTTGATATGTACAACCACAAAACGAGTGTCCATTTCTGTGACTGTACGTGAGCAAACAGAAAGGTCTTTGTGTCTGCAGGGCTTCTGTTCTGTCTGACTTGATTTCGTCCGCGTTTGAGTCCTCAAGCCCAGATCTGAAACCAAGAACGCTGCCGGTTGTAAAAGACATCTGCAGAAATGTCAGCGCAAACTTACGTGAAGCGAATCCTTGTCTTACCCGGAGAGTGTGGTCCCAGGAGCCCGTGCAGAAGGCCGTCCCATCCGGGGACACCCGCAACGTACTGACACGGTTCTCGTGTCCAAACAGAATAGACACCCGCGTTCCTTTGAGAACATCCCAGACGTTAATGGTGTAGTCGTTGTAGCCACCGAAAAGAAGTCGGCCTAGGGAGAAGCACCCACAAGGAGTTTCATGTTCAAGAGGCATTTGCACTAATAGGCAAAATATAATTCGAAAACAAATCTTACCACTGAGAGAGAAATCCACACTGGACACGCCAAATATGATGCTCTCTTTGGAATAGATTGCTACTTCTCTGTCTGCTCTTAAATCATACAGGCGGCACTGGAACCAAAGGGTCAGTGTTTGAACAGAGCAGCATGAGTGATAGCAATACTTGTACAGGTACAGCTCAATACATAGAAATATCCTAGAAAAGACAAAAAAATACATTTGTAGTTCAACTTAAAAAGTGAAATTCGTACATTTTAAAGATTAAACACAGGAAAATATTTTTCAGAAGTCCTACCTAATTTCTTGATGAAAAATAATGTGGACTCTTTCTTGAGTAATATCCTCATTTTGTTAGCTGTAAGCTATAATCAACATTGAAAAGGTCATGAAATACTTCACTCTGTGTAGTCAATCTATATAATACCGTATAGGAATTTCACATTTTGAATTGAACTTCTGTAATACAATTTTTAAAAATAAATAAATAAATGTTTTTGTACAATATTTAATTGAATGCGACAGGCTTCAACTGTGACAATGTTCAAATCCAGACTGAAAACAGTTCCATTTATCTGTGCATATGACAACTGAAAGTATTTTATGCACACTCCTTGCTTTTATTTAGAAAAAAAAATTCATACGTGTGTTTCCTTAATTACACTCACAGGCTTAATAATGTCTAATAATCTATCATACTGTATTATCCATCCATGCAGACATGTACAGAGCCTTCATTTTACTATGATTCAGATTATAATTAGTCATATTAATAGTAAGCAGGTGGTGCAAAGACGGTCTTGGGATCACTGGGGGCGGGGGGGGGGGGGGGGGGGTCTCCTCTCAACACAGCCGACAACTCATCAATGTTTTGGAAAGCTTGGGCAAATAAAAAAAGTATTGATTGTAGGGGTCCCAAACCTATCGCTGATACTAGTTTCACCGAATGACACAAAATTGGGTGGACCCATGCACAGAGTTGAACAGGAAGTCTGACATCTTAGTTTAAAGCAGACATTTTGGCCAAATTCCAGGGCTCATACTTCCTCACATACATAAAGACCTCATGATTGTCATTTGCTCTGACGTGCACTGTGAGCGCTCAGGTCTTACGTGGACAGGTGTGTGGCTTTCCTAATCAAGTCTAATCAGGATAATCAAACACAGCCGGACTCCCGTGAAGGCGTACAAAGAGTGAAAAATTGAAGGCGGTCTGAATACTTTCCGTACCCACTGTAAATGTTGAGAAATTAATCATTCCTACAGATTAAACGTACCAAATGTACTGGACTTAAATGTACTGTACTTGAAGAGTAAAAAAAATTACTGTTCAGATTTCTTTTTTTTTTTTTTTTTTTTTTTTTTTTAGTTCAAATAGGCTGTATGCATAACTACAATCTTCTTTTGAATACGTTTGATCTTATGCAATGGTTTAAATGTAAATTGCATTTGTATTTAATTCAGTGACTTTTTTTTCGTACACCACTAGAGGGAGCCCACGTGACGCTCATGGTACACATACCACACTTTTGAGAATCACTGTTCGTCTATACTGTATGTGCCCTGCGATTGGCTAGCGACCAGTTCAGGGTGTACCCCGCCTCTCGTCCAGAGTCGGGTGGGATACGCTCCAGTAGGCCCGCCACCCTAGTGAGGACAAGCGGTAAAGATAACGGATGGACGTTCTAGACAGAAGAGGAATGCTAAATTGAGAAGCTTTATGGCAAGTTTTTTTATATAGCAATTCTGATGTCCATTTCGAGGATTCACCCAGAAAAAGGGGGTGCGAGGGCCTGTTCATCATTGCTTGATTCTTTAATTGTTGTCATGTTCTATTCAATTCTAAAGTTATTTTTGCATATCTTCATGAACGTCTTCCCCAAAAAAGGTGTCTTATTACTTTCAAAAAGCTTAAGGCTATGGATCAAATCAGCCCAAAAAAATAAATACAAGAAAATCGATACTTACTGTAGCATCATCTGAGCCAGATGCAAATGCATCTCCACTGGGATAGTAACTGTTTAAAGACCCAACCATAGAGGTATGCCGTATTATTAAATCATTTTTTAAAAAAGAACGCAGAAGTGCAACTTTCAGTTGAAATCAATTTGCAACTCACCGCACACTATTGATGTCAGATTCATGAGTTTCAAAAGACTGGATGCACTGTCCTGAGCGCATGTCCCAAACATTGGCCTTCTTATCGCAGCCCTACAAAAACAACAGCAGCAGAATAAGGTAGAAAATACTTAAATAATAATTACAAATATCAGCAACTAGATCAGTCAAAACTGCGAGAAGGCGTGAAGTTGCTCCCTCACCCCTGAGACAAAAGTGTTCCCTGTCTCAGAGGGCGCCAGATCCAGACACAGCACGTCCGCCGCGTGGCCATGGAAACTCTGCAATAATTGCCCACTCTCGACATCCCATAATGCACACGTCCCGTCTCCGCTGGAAGTCAGGATCTTCAAGCCAAACAGATGATGGACAATAATGAGAGGAGCGAAATGTTGCTGCGCGCACACCGCTATCAATGGACGGCCTGCTTTGTTTGTTTTAAACACCATATGACCTGGACGTGAACCACGATTGGCTGAAGTGAATTATTGAACAGGTGAGAAAGCTTGACTGCCTGTAGCGTAAAAGGCATTAACAACAGCACACAAATGAGTTAAGTACAGGGAATCAGCAGTGCCCCCCCCCCCCCCGGATTCAAGCCCCCGCTATATCGGAGATTTGTTTCGCATGGGTTTTCACAGCGTACAGGCAAGGCCAAATTTATGAATGAAAAGATAAACGGTGGTTCACTGTATTGGAGTTTGATGTGGGTCGTGTAGCATCTCACCTGCATGTCAGAGTTGGTGAAGCTACAAGCAGACAAGTAGTTTGTGTGCATGGCGACGGACTTTTTCTTTGCCGCCAAGTTCTCGTTCTTGTCCAGGGAAAGAGGATACACCGAACATTTGTTGTCAAGGCCACTGGGACGGAAGGGACAGAAAAGCAATTCAACCCAAAATTAACCGCTAGACGAGACAAGGCTTTTAAACTCACAGTAAAAATGAAAGAACATTCACACAGCGATTTTGTGTTTGCTTGTCCAAAGACAATATGGCAGTTTCTTCATTGAGCAGGATAGGCTCGGAAATAAATGAGGTCAGTGATTTTCAAAGTGCGGTCCGAGTACCACGAGTGGTACGTGGGTTATCTCTAGTGGTGTGGAAAAGTACGACTCATAAGATGATGACATTTTTGCCCTGAAAAACATTTTTTTCCTCGTAAAATACAATTTGAACTCATGCAATAACATTTTTTGTCATGAAAAGGCGTTATTTCTTGAAAAATACGGGTGTTCTCTCCAAAACTGTAAGATAAAAAGACAACATACAACTTTTCTTTAAGATTATAATGATATATTATTGTATGACTTTCTTGAAAAATAAATTAACAGAAAATGTAGCAATTTCTCTCATACGACTATGTTTTTCTTAAACAAATTTCTTCCAATTGTGCTTATGACTTTGTTTCTTGAAAGAAAAGAAAATTGGGTTTTCAAAAAAAACAAACGTTTGCTTTAAAATTCCTATTTAAGTACCATTTTTATTAAAATTTCATGTAGTTTATATGTACATGTACACTGTATGTACAGTATGTGCTGTTTAATTGAACTAGTAGTTCAATTAAACAAAAAAAATTCTTTTTTCCCCTACATACAGTATAAGCGCAGTGTTAATGTTCAAACTGTGCCTCATGTTACGGTGGTTTCAAATAATATTGAATGTACTCTTTAGGACTAAAACCACTGCCTTGTTTTTGATGAACACTAAGGCCTACTAGGATACTGTATTTGCATGTTGGGCTAAGTTTTAGGCAGGAGAGGACAAGGACATGCCGTTACTTAGGACAACATAGGTCGACACAAACAATTCTATTTTTTGTTGTTTAGTTTAGTCAGGGGCAGCACGGTGAATGAGCGGTTAGCTCATCGCCGATCTAAGGTGCGGAGTTCAATCTTCCTCTTTTTGCATGTTTTCCCCGTGTTTCCAGTTTTGTACTCGAGCTTTTCCCCACATTCCAAAAACATGCACGTAAGACTAATTGTCCATCGGTGTGAATGTGAGCGTGAATGCTTTTGTTTTTTTTTGTCTGTATGTGCCCTGTGATTGGCTGGTGATCAACCAAGGGTGTACCCCACCTTCTCGCCCAAAGTCATCTTGGATAGACTCCAGCTCACCAGTGACCCTGATGAGGACAAGCGCTATACAAATGGTTGAATGGCTGGCTGGATAGGTTTCGTTAGCTGTTTGCTTTGTACTTCACAAAGAATGACATAACAGACAGACAGACAGACAGACAGGACTGCACCATTTGCATTCTAGGGCACGAGCGGATGGCTCCATTGAGCGGATTGCTCAATGGGCGAATTCCTCTACGGGCTTTTGTTTCCAGATTCGTGCCCAAATTCTACAGGTTCTTGTTGAGCAAAAAAACGTTGCGTGGCGGAGCACTCACCCACAAGCTACAGCGCAGCCAGACGGGGCATAGGCGCAGGCCATCACCCAGGTGCAAGGCATCGTCACGGCGTGCTCCTGATCGACACCAAAACAAACAAAGCCGCTTCAGAGAGTGACATGAATCACATCTTTGAGTGACTCACTCAAACGGCACCTTCAATTACAACATGAAACACTGCTTGATACACTTCGCCCAGATACTGGAACTACTCGCATTTTTAGACTCTGTCAAAGACACTTGTGTTTTCATTTATGCTCAATTGTGCTAAAGCTGGGAAGGGTAAAGTGCGGCCCACGGGCCACGTACGATCCACTGCGTTCTTTCATCCGGCCCGCTGAGCATTTACGTTATCAAGCGTCCTGTAATATTTCTTTAGCCTGATAGCATAATAGCATAAGTCATTTTTAACTTACTGTCACAATATCAATTCAAAATACGAATGTGCATGCTCAAAATCGTGTTTTTCCTTTGTGTCCGCGACTGTAGGATGTCAGCCGTCCAGGTCACGGTAATGCGCAAAGTTTGAATCGACGCAACTTGACTCTTCTTGGTTGAATTTGTTGCGTTATTTCTTGTTTTATAAAAACGGTGCAAACTTAACTTAAGCAACTATGCTATGAGGCTAACTATTTGTTGCATTCATTTCGCCGTTTTTCTCCTGAAATTGATGAACTAAAATGTATTTATTCATGTTTATTTCATGCAATCAAATATGTGATTAATTGATTCATTGTACATAATAACTTGTTAAAATATGATCGAAATAAACCATTTTATATATTATAAATAAAAATGAGAATGATTACTATTGACCTCAAAAACCTAATGTGGCCCATGGCTACAAAGGTTTGCCCACCAATGCGCCAAAGCACTTAACATTTTTTTTTTTTTTAACCGATATTATTTATGATTGTTTGTAAGTATTTCACATACTGGTAATTTGTGATGATTCAAACATGTATGCCGGCATAAATGTTTATTGTTTGTATATATATATATATATATATATATATATATATATATTTTTTTTTTTTTTTTTTTTTTTTTTCCAAATTCACAGAACAACCCTCGTGAGGATAAGTGGATGGATGAATAGTTACTATTAATCTCAATAAAATATAGTGATACAAAAATAAAAACAAGCATAACTCATTCAACTCTTTTGCCGTTTGGATTTTATTTGGACCTGGATAAACCCAAATACGTCGAAGCCAATCATCCGGTAATTGTACACGTGACACGTTTAGGCCTCGACCGAGTCCTGCACTATACAATGGCTCTCTTAAGATTCACCTATTGCTACTGACGCAAAACACGGTACGGTCTTTACTTCTGTCACAATGAACCGTACTCCCCCACCCCAAGCATCGTGTATGATTTTACATTTCACGTGACTGATGCCACAGTGTGTCGCATTGCACTACTTTTTAAGGCAACCGCTGCACCGCTCGACGCGTTATTGAATCCTCCGTCTTCAGATAAATCAATCGATATTTACTTATATAGCACGTTTCATAAACAACATTGCATCACCGAAGGATTTTTATTTCAAAGGCCTGAGAGCCAACGGGCCGTTAAGGACATCCATATTGTTGAGGGCAAGCAGAAACAGGGCTTCATGTTTTATTTAGCGCGCCACGTTAAAAAGACTAGTTACCTTGTTGGTAGTGAAGGCATCCCACACGATCACTTTTCCATCCTGCATGTTTAGAGGAAAGCAGACTCTATTAGTCTCTATTATTGAAAAGCGTATATACTGAACTAATGCTGATCTCGCCGCAATTTACTAACAAATGGACTTACTCGGTGTGTGTGCCATGACTTATTCTGTTGTATGGTAAACGGGGCTGCACTTGTACAGCGCTTGATCTACACCGTCACAGTGCCCGAAGCGCTTCGCAAAGCCTCACGTTCAAACACCAATGGGCGAGCGCTGCCATGCAAGGCGCCGCACGGCAGCAGCAGATTACAGTTCGGCGTCTCGCCCAAGGAAACTTCGGCATGCGGGGCAGTCGTAGCCGGGATTCGGACCAGTGACCCTTCCGTCACCCCGACGACCTGCTCGACCAACTGAGCCGCAGCCGTGTGTATGAGCGGCAACAGGTGGATACATCGCTTCTGGATGTACCACCTGCAATCCAGCGAGTAGAGCATTGTTGGCGACTGAAATGAGGCTCAATTTAAATATTACTAGGAGCTTGAAAACTTCATATTCGCCCTTTAAATTATGGAATGTGAGTATTTTTGCCATGCTTTTTTGAATTATTAGTATGTATTGCAATTTCTAGAAGCATGGGGTGAAATTGGCTGATTTCAGATGATCATCTATCGCTTATGATGTGTGAGAAGGAGCTGCGGAGTTGTGTGCGCGCGAGACCTGCGAGGAGCTGACGATCCTCCTCTTGTCCTTACACCAGTCCATGCACAGAACTTTGTTGCCGTGTCCCTTCAGAGTTCTCCGGGTCTTCATGACAAACTGACCCAGGCCCTCCACCTTCTCGGCCACTTGATGCACTGGACACACACACACACACACACGTACACACGCGTACACTTTGTGCATTACATTAAATCGCCACCTGATTCACATCCAGAGCAGGATTAAAGCGGCCTTCATCTAATGGCTGACTATATTGCTTATTTTTTTTGATTGATGTATTTATTTTTGGCCTGAACCTCCGAGAGCATCTCACAGGCCACGTGATGTCATCCACAAAAGATGGTTTTAATCTCTTCCTCTCCGACATCGATGTCGTTGCTATGCGTTCGGATGCTGCAAGAGTGCCATAACCGATTGGTGGAAGCAGCAAAAACAAACCGAGCCTGTTCAATGTCAGGGGGAAAATAATGCTCAGCGTTATATGTGAAGATGCCGTTTGTTTGTTTGTTTGTTTGTTGTTGTTTTTTCCTCAATGCTGCGATGTGGAAAAACAAACATCTGCCCTGATTTGTCGGCGCTTGGGTGAATGGCGGGCGGCCTCTCCATTTTCCGTACTCACGCTCGACGTCGTGCAGCTTGGCTCTTTCCTCTTCGAGCTTCGACTTGAGCGACTCCGACTCGGTTTTCAGATGGGCCAGGGTCTCGTTGAGCTGTACCTCCTGTGTCGCCATTTCAGGGATCGGGGGGGATCTCATATATTTGTCCTTTATGCGGGGCCGCGATGGGCAGCGAAAAGGCTTGGAAGCAGTGGCACACGCACACGCACACGCACACGCACGGCTAACAGCTGATGCTGCTCCCGTGACGTCACAGGGACACGACGCTACAGCGAAGAGGGGAGGAGGGGGGAGAAGGGGTGGGCAAGTGGCGGAGGATGCTGCGGGTTCATCTCAACACATTCGAATAGCGTCAAAAGCTTAGTTTAGTTATCCAGCTCGATTCAAAGAGAAGTGGTTTGGATATCCCATGCACGTATTACCATTCATTTCCATTTTATTTATTGATTACAGTTTACAGTTAGGTCTATTTCATGAGTACAAATGGATGCATTGGTTTTGCATTGATGTGTAATCTCTCTCTCTTCAAAACCCGATGACAAAGAAACATTGCCATTGGGTTTCTATCTACGAATGTTCCCTTTTGTGTTCCTGGACCTTGTATTTGTTTCAGCTTGTTTAGTTAGGTCCATTATTGACAAAATAATCGTTGACTTTATCCCTTTGACATCCACTGAATATCTTTGCACTTTGGTTTACTACCGTATTGCTGAATTGGCTATTTTTTCATCATCATCATTGTGAATAACCTGAGAAAACCAGTGGCGTTTTCATGATCTAATATCCCAATTTTGCCCTAGTAGCTCATTATTCAGTGATTGCATGGCTTGCTTTGTCGTATCCCTTCTGTACAGAGGCTGCTTTGCTCGTTTTTTGATGTCGTTACCACGGTAAATTGTGAAAACTGGAAGAGGATCAACGACGTCATATAACAGTCCACTTTCTGTATTGTTATCGATTTCATTTGAAAATCTATGATCGAAAAGTCAGGTTGTGTCTGGAGGAGAACATACATTAGAACACTTTTCATTCATAAACAACTACTGTAAGACCTTGTTCTGCAAAAAAACTAAGAAGAAATGTGATCATTTTTATGCATGGTCATAACGATCGAGCTAGGTATTGATAAACTCTTGCTATGACCATTTAAAGTCCCTGTCAAGAGGAAAATACATGTAATTCCAACACGCCAGCATTGTTAACAACCCCAGGAAATTTAAATGACGAAAGAAATCGCCACGTATATGAAGTGAGGCTTCAACATCATGAAAAAAAAAACACCAAACGAGTGAAATCATACCCCACTGAAAAATGGATGCGACAGTGCTCAGTAGTTCTCAGTCTTTGCAAATTTCCGCAGTTATAGTTCAACGTTTAGAAATAAACCTGTGACTTCACTTTGCAGGATCTTTAAAGACATTGTCAACACTATATTGTTGAATGTAAAGGTTTTAGTACATACACTACTCACAAAAAGTTTGGGATATTCAGCTTTGGGGAAATTTCAAGATAAACCTAAACTACACTATAATTTGCACAGGTGAATTTATTGTGACCTTCTCTACACTTTTGAATGCACATGTTCCATTGCAACATGCTGCCAATTATTTGTATTTTTTTGTCTTGTATTGCTATATTAGTCATTCAAACTGCTCTAAGTGTTAGAGGACTCTGCATCTTGTTGCACAATTTTCCCAAAAAAAAAAAAAAAAAACAATACCTCACCATGTGCGAGGCTTTAAACAGGATGTTCTCAAATCAAAATGGCCACGGAGCTTAGAGTGTCACCAGGTTGCAACAGAGAGACTGGAAGAGTCACATAAAGACAAAGAAGTGAATGTCCTTGGAAATTCATGGGTCGAACTCCTGTTTGGAATTTCGCCATTTACAGTGCCGTGACAAAGTATTGCCCCCCACTTCTCAAACTCTTATATTTTTGCATTGCTTCCCCACTTTCATTTTTAAGAGCTTTTAACAAACGTCAATATCAGACCAATATAACCCCAAGTGAACTTAAAACACTGTTTTTAAATGCTGATTTCATTTATTAAGAAGAAGAAAAAAACTATTGAAAGTTACCTGGCCCTGTGCAAAGTAGTAGTTACACCCCTTCAGGACCTGGACAACATGCTGTGACTGATGGAACCATGAATTCTGCTCTTTAACATAAAATCCTGAAGGCGAATGTTCAGCCATCGGTTTGTGACCTCAAGCTGAAGCATACTTGGGTTCTGCAGCAGGATAACAATCCAAAACACATCAGCAAGTCGACTTCTGAATGGTTTAAAAGGCCGAGTCAAAGTCCAGACTTGAATCCGATTGAAATGAAGCGGCATGACCTTAAAAAGGCCGTTAATGATCGAAAAACCTCCATTTCTTTGCTGAATTCAAACAATTCTGCGAGGAAGAGTGGGCCAAAATATCTCCACAGAGATTTGAAAGACTCATTGCCACTTGTAGAAAGTGCTTGATTTCAGTTGTTGCTGCTGAGGTTGGCCCAACTGGTTATTAGGCTGAGGGGGCCATTACTTTTTCCACACAGGACCAGGTAACTGAATATTTTCTTTCTATGCAAACTGGGGAAACTATGCAAAAATATGACAATTTGAGAAGGGGGCCAATACCTTTTCACGGCACGGTAGCTCCCTGCTAGTTAAGGTTGTGCAAACAATTATAGAAACACTCAACAGTTGGACTTGTACATTCAAAGGTTGAGTGAAGGTCATATTAAGTTCACCTGGAAAGGTATGGAGCATTTTAGGTTCATCCTGAAATTGCACCCGAAAACCCAATATTGTATCCATAACATTTTGTTATTAAGTGTATATATATATTTTTTTTTTTTCTTTTTAAAAATATATACAAACGGATGACATATAGCCATTAGCCACATGATTGTAGGTTAGGCCTAAGAAGAGGGAGGACAAACTCTCTGACCCTTGGTCAGATCATGGTTAGGAATTCCAGGTGAAGGCTACTGGGAACCTGCAGCAACTCCAGAGCCTGCGAGGACGGGGAGAAAGGAAACGTAACCGGGAAACGATAATGCGCATCCATCATCAGCTGAGCGGAGCCGTCGTGATCTTGTCGAAGCGACTGCAACAGAGAGGACATTTCACTTTTCTGACCCAGCGTCCATTACGTGACATGACTTATTTTAAAGCAGTCAGATCTGAGAACGGAGAATGGAGCTCACCTGAACTTTGCGGACAAACGATGAGGCTACTCTCTTCTCAAAACCATCAGTGGGTGTGTATGAATTCAGAATCTTGACAATCTGTACGACGGTATTCAGTTGAGCATCTTAATAATTGGAGTTGTACAAAATTGTATGGAACTGGATCATATACCTGAACTGTGTTGAGCTCAGTGCATTTCTCGGTGATCGCCTTGGCATCGTCATCTGTGGACTTTCTAACCTGTAGCAGCCAGGCAGCCTCAGTCAACGGCTTCAGAGTGTCTATCAGATGACAACTCTGGAGGTCTTTCTCCTGTAGCCACTCTTCCAGGTAGCTGATGTTACATCTATAAGAGCAAAATCCCTGTCACGCTTGTGGCACACAGCAGCCTGTTCTTGCAAGCATTTAGTAGCATGTGAAGCCAGTTGTTTCAAACTTGGGTTTTTAAGTTGGACAGTGATTTTAAATTGGATCGGTAAATCGGTGCGTTAGTAAAGTCCAGCTTTTTTCACCTCAGGCAACCGTCAAAATCTTTTCTTCCACAGCAGTGCTTTGAAACAATAATCCATGCCTTCGTCACACGCTGGATTACTGTAACGCTCTTTACTTTGGAGTCAGCCAGTCCTCCCTCAAACATCTCCAACTAATTCCAAATGCTGCTGCTCGGCTCTTAACTGGAACGTGAAAGAGGGAGCAAATAACTCCTATTCTGGCCTCCCTCCACTGGCTACCTATGTACTTTATAGTTCGTTTTAAGATTCTGCGAGTGATATGATCTCACCCCAGCTTACTTCTCCGAGCTGCTCCATCACAATAGCGTGCCGGTGACTCGGGTCAGCTAACCAGCTGCTCCTGGAGGTAGCGAAGTCTAAGCGAAACCTTAAACGGGATAGCACCTTTTCTATTGCTGGTCCCAAACTATGGAACAACCTCCCAATGCACATCAGAGACGCACACCCACTATCCATGTTTAAAACCTGCCTTAAAACACTTTTTTTACTCCTTCCTCTGCCTTTGTTTTAGTGTCTCGTTTTTCTAATTGTTTTTAACTTTGTCATTGTTTTATGGTTCCTAAATTATGTTACGTTTGTTGTTGTTTTATGTTTGATTTCTATTTATGTGCATCACATTGTTTCAGGTGCAGTTCACTTATTCAATGCCTTGGACGTTTATATTCATGTTCATCAATTTGTTGGTGGTTTGTTTGTGTGATTATTCGTCAAGTACTTTTTTTCAGCGGGTAGGCGTGAAAGGGGTTTGTTAATCACCGTAATGACTAACAGAAGCCTGTAGATGTTGGTGTTTCATTGCTTTGGGTTTGAGATCAGCATAGCTTTTGAGTCGAAGAGGCAGTGAATCTTGGCTTGTCACGTCCATTATGAGGGTGATAAATCTCAAAATGTTAGAAGTTGGACAAGTTTAGGCCCCTCACACTGGAACAGAGTATGTACCTGTATATGTATGGTACAGTGGCTGGAATAAGTATTTAACACGTCACCATTTTTCTCACTACATATACTTCCAAAGGTGCTATTGACATGAACATTTCACCAGATGTGGAGGACAACCCAAGTAACCCATACATACAAGAAAGTAGAAGAAATAAGCTCAGAAATTACGTTGTGGGTAACAATGTGAACTGACAAAGGGAAAAAGTATTGAACACGCCAACTGGTATTCATTTAATACTTTGTACAAAAGCCTTTGTTTCCAATGACGGGTTCAAGACACCTCCTATATGGACAAACTAGTCGCATGCATTGCTCTGCTGTGATTTTGGCCCATTCCTCCACACAAGCAGTCTTCAAATCTTGAAGGTTCTGTGGGCTTCTATTATGGACCTTGAGTTTCAGTTCTTTCCATAGATTTTCCATTGATTCAAGTCAGGTGACTGGCTGGGCCATTCTAGCAGCTTTATTTTTGTTCTTTGAAACCAATTGAAGGTTTCCTTGGCAGTATGATTTAGATCATTATCCTGATGAAATGGCCACCCTCATTTCATATTCATCATCCTCGTAGATGGCAGCAGATTTTTGTCAAGAATGTCTCAGTAAATCTGCCCATTCAGCCTTCCTTCAATAATATGAAGTTTACCAGTACCATTTGCTGAAAAGCAGCCCCACATCATGGTCTTCCCACCTCCAAACTTCACTGTTGGTATGGTGTTTTTAGAGTGATGTGCAGTGCCATTTCTCCTCCAAACGTGGTGTGCATTATGGTATCCGAACAGTTCGATTTTGCTCTCTTCAGACCAGACTATATTCTCCAAGTATTTAACTGGCTTATCCAAATGTTGTTCAGCAAACTTTAAACGAGCTTTGACATGCTTTTTCTTGCAGCAATGGGGTCTTGCGTGGTGAGCGTGCATACAGGCCATGGCGGCGGAATGCATTACTCACTTTTTTCCTTGTGACAACAGTACCTCCTTATTCCAGGTCTTTTTGAAACTCTCTAAAGGTGGTCCTTGGTTCTTGGACAACTCTTGATTATTCTTTGCACTCCTCTGTCACAAATCTTGCGAGGAGCACCGGATCGAGGCAAATCTATGGTGGTATAATTGGCTTTCCACTTACGTATTATGGCCCCGACCGTGCTCACTGGAACATTCAGTAGCTTAGATATGCGCCTGTAACCAATGCCATCGCTATGTTTTGCAAGGATTAGTTTGCGATAGTCTGGAGACAGCTCTTTGCTCTTACCCATCATGAGATGCGTCTTGACTCACACCTTGAAATGAGACCTTTTTGTAGGCCATCAATTACGACTGAACCAGCTGACATTCATTTGCACTGACAAGAGGCTGGACTGCTGTTTGATTATTGATAGATTTTAGGTGTTGTCTTGGCTTTCCATGCCTTTCTGCACCTCCCTTTCGTCATGTGTTCAATACTTAGGAGGCGTCTTGAACCTGTCATTGGAAACAAAGGCTTTTGTACAAAGTATTAAATAATACAAGTTGGCGTGTTCAATACTTTTTCCCTTTGTCATTTCACATTACACACAACTTAATTTCTGTTCTTATTTGTTGTACTTGCTTTGTGTGTATGGATTACTTGGGTTGTTCCCAACATCTGGTGAAACCTTCATGTCAATAGCACCTTTGGAAATATATTTAGTGGGAAAAATAGTGATGTGTTAAATACTTAATTCATCTGCTGTATATAGTATATAGTCGCGGTAGATTGTAGAAAGTGTGTCGTGATCATGAGAAAAGATTAATACCCAGTTCATGGAGTGTGGCAAACGCAATTTAAAAAAGCCACTGGTGTTCAACTTGAGCCATGCGGTGAGTCAGTGTTGATCAGAGCGCCTTAGTTGTATATCTGAAATTCTTATTTTACTATTAAAAGCCATTTGTCCGTTTTGTTTTTGTTGGTTCGTAATTTGAGGTGCCACAAAAGGAAACAAATATTTGCGTCAACGTCACTGTTCTGCTTGACATGTTTCTTTTCACAAAAAGCTCGTTTTCCCCACATTTTGGTCAGAAACCATGTTTTTGGTGTAACCAACCCCTGTTCTATGGATTATTACTATAGAATGGAAAAAGCTAGAAAGAACCTTTTTGGTGAAAGAAAGTCTACACTTTCTTTTGGTAGGTTCAGTGCTTCTATTGTTACAGAGCACAATATTGCCTGGATCTTGAAATATCGGTCGAAATGCTTGAAAACGGCTGGCAATATGGGGAGCTCTGCTTTGAAAACGGCTGACAGTGAATGAGTTCAAGTTCTAAAAATAAATCCAATTTAGTTCTGGAGTGTGATGCAGCATTTTTTGCCTTTTTTGTGGAATGTGCCGTGGCAAAGTTTTGCACGTGACCAGTGCAGTGCAGGTTTACTGGACAAACATCTAGTTTGGAATACAATATAGTGCTTAACATTTTTGTACAATGTCCTTCCTACACACACACACAAACCTAATTTGCATTCCTTTCCTACAGGAACACATGTCTTTCCGGAGTAGCAGGTTGTTGAGAGTGGTCGCGCCAATGTGGAAGAGCAGTTGCTTGACCACCTGTTTCATGAGGTGTGGCTCTGTGCCGTGTTGCATCATGTTTGTGTGGAAGTGAGAGAGCCGCTGAATAATGAAGGAGATGGTGTAGGTCTCCATGTCTGAATTGTTGTTGCTGGACCGTTTAATGAAGCCCCTGGGCTTCATGCTGGAAATCCCCTGTAAACTCTCATGCTCCAACATACCAGGTACTGGGGAGAGAAAAGCAGTTCGTAGGAGGCCTCCTAATAAATAGATTTCTTTTTTTTTGTGTGCCTTTTTTCATACCAATCGCAGGGGTGAGAGCTCTTTCCATCGCCGCAATGAACCGGTGATAGATGCAGATAGCCAAGTCGCTGACAACTTGCTGGTGGTCTGACAAATCAAAGTTTTGCAAGCAGTTGTTCACCTGACGCGGAGTGCTTTGTTTCCTGAATTCCTTTGGTGAACAACAGTTACAACGAGATCGATGAAGCGCATCTGTTGTCATTGGTAATAAGGTTAACAAAAAAGTGCTCCCTACCTCCTCTCCACTGTACTGCTTGAGACAGTTGAGCAGCTGGTACATGTTGGACAGCCAGAAGACCAGTGAGGCCAAGTCATTCTGGTGAGCCTGAAACAGAAACATTCGGTTGCATACTTTTATTCATTTGCTTTTCAAAAGTAAGACGGGAAGGTTTATATCAGGTCAAGACACCTGCGTGCGGCTGGCTTTACTTCTGTTGGCAGCTTATTCCATTTGTGTGCATCATAACAGCTAATTGCTGCTTCACCATGTTTGCTTTGGACTCTGCTCCTCTATCTGACCTGTCACCTGAGTCTGTAGATCTCAGAGTCCTACGGGGTTTATATTCCATTAAACCAAACCAGCACCCCCCCAAGGAAACCACAAAAATGTTTTTTTTTTAATAAAAAAAAAACAAAAAAATAGCACTGTATTATAATACAAGAGAATGTAGAGACATAAGCTAGTGTTCCATCCATCCATCCATCCATCCATCCATCCATCCATCCATTTTCTACCGCTTATCCGAGGTCATGTACTGTAATATTTGTGTGTTGGATGTGTGCCTTTATGGGGCGTGTTGAATGACATCGGGAGCTGAAGTCGGTTTGGCTGGTTAGTCTGCGTGTGAGCGGTCTACGTGTGAGCTGTAGCCTACAGCAGCTCCTTGTGAGTGTTCTCCTTTTGTATTTGTGTTTGAGTGTTTGTCTCATTAATAAACAGTGTCATCAACTGGACCTCTCCTTGCCGACATCATGGGCTTCACAGTACCTTAACTGTTCAAATGATTTCGTTTTCAGTTCATAAGATAAATGTTTATTGCTGTTAATTTATATTTCAGAATCTCAAAAGTCAATTACACATGAAGGGAACTGTAAGGGGAAGCTATAATCTTGCCGTGAGTCTCTACAGATATATTTGAGAGAGTAGATAAGAATTTAAAAGAGCACACTTAAAACTCACCATGCTGACCTTGTTGACAGCACTAATAGTCACATTCATAAAAGACTGGAGTTTGTCTTCGTCGTTCATGTAGTCCGCATGGCGTATGCACATGAAGAGGATGTGAGCTGGCAGAACAGGGATCATGTTGACCGCCACACCTTTGGGCTTGAGATCTGCAAGAGAGTAGAATATTAGATCCCGTATTGATGAGAACCTTGTCTCTTGTTTCTCTATGCTTTTATTCACTATTTTCCTTAAAATGTCTTTCAGGTACCAGTACTCACAATACATCTGCTATGTGATTATAGCAAAACTGAAATGATGGAGGAAAAACTTAATAAATGAACAAGAGCGCTGAGTGGAATGCGAACAAACTCCAAGGCCAAGAACATCCGGCTCTGATAAAAAAAAATATATATATAATAATAATAATAATAATAATAATAATAATTGGGGGGAAAAAACTTAATCGGGATCTGTTCCGCGCTTGACCTTTAGACATAAATACAAAAAGGAACATACCTACAATAAGGTTTTGGATGAGTCGGGATTCATCCTCTTTCTTGTACTCCAACATTCCAAGATAATGTTTGGGGCTAGGTGAAGAGGTTTTTTGGGCTGTGTGACATACAACAGAACTTTGAAGCCAGAGGTGAAACTAGTCATTCTATATTGAACTCGAAAAGGGCACAAGATTACCTTTTTGTGCCGTTTCAAGGCTTATCATATGATTCTCTAATTGTTTAATGATTCTTTCCTTTTGGTCGAGGAGATCCTCAAAGTCCTTAAAGACAAACAGAATTTGGTAAACACTGGCCGGTACTGTGAGCCTTCACATAAAAACGACACCTACCAAATTTTTAGATGATAACTGGGAAGCTTCGAGTCTCAGTCGAATCTTGGCGTCTCTCTCCATCTGCAGTTGCCTGCTCTGGTGATCCTTCTCCTCTTGAAGGTCTTTTATTTGACCTTGGAGGTCCTTCTTTGTCTCCTCGAGCCCCTCAACTTGCTCCTCAAAGTGCCTGGAAGGAATCAAAAGCGGTCGGAATACGGACAGGACGATCAAAACATCCAACTTCAATCGGAATATTTCACCTGCACTTTGAACTCTCTTCTTCAATCCTCCTTTGAAGGGTATTTTTAATTGCATCTGATTTTTCTTTAAAAGTACCCCAAAAAAAGTTACAATACATGCAAAAGCCAAACTTAATTGCAAACAGCCACTACCCAGGGTTAAACTCACCTTCTAACTCTTTTGTTTGCTCCCCTACAAGAGCCTCAAGCTCGTTCTTTTGTCTATGCAGCTCTGAAATCTGAACTTTCAGCTGAGGTATGACCTGACAACAAATAGGTCACGTCAACAAATCATTGTGTATTCATTGCAGAAAATATTAAATCCCTCCAGAACACTCAAACGTACCGAGTTCTCGCTGCTCAGCCGGCACACCTCTTGGCGAATGTTGTCATTGATGTTATTTTTCTCAATGAAAAGAGTTTGCAAGCTGCTGTTCTCATTTTGAAGGTAATCCATTTTCAGTCTCAAGCCTTCCATTTGGGTCTCATAGCTTTCCTTCTGCTCCTTGCGGTGGTTCTCCAATGTTCTGTCAAAAACAATGTCAAGCAGCTCAAGTGTGTACATGTTTTCTCTCACTGTGATTATGTGAAAGGATGACTGTGACACCCAATAAAAAGACCTGGTAGCTTTCTCTAAACCATTGAAGGCTGCCAGAAGGTCTTCGGCTTCATATGTCTTCTCAGAATAATCTGCAGTTAGCCTTCGGAAACACAATAACAAAACGCTCCAATGACATCAAAAGCTGAGTGAGAAAAAGGGAGGGAATGTAATTGAACGATTACCCCAAAAGTACATCTTCTTCAACAACGCTGCCTGCGAGTAATCTGGAAATCTCACGCAGTTTAGCTGCAAAGAAACATTAGGATCAGAACAATTTGTCGGTTTAACATGAGCTGTTTTCTGTTTTAATTTCCAGATCATAAGATATCAGAGATCTTCCATACCTCTTGCTTCTTCCGACTGTTGTTTCATCCTGCGGTCTACGTTATTCTTCTGATTCTGCAGGTTGCTGAGGTCCCTGCGGAGCTCTGGAATGACCTTGACATGCTTGGTGAGCTGGGCCACCTGATCCTGCAGGTCAGCGGCCATCTGGTCGCCATCCTCCATCTTCATTTGCAGGCTGACTCTCTCATCCTTCAGCCTCCTGATCTCCTCTTTCAGGCTTCCCAGTTCCTTCTCGTGGTCCTGTCTTTGGATCCCAAGGTTGTTCTCAGCGATTCTGATGAGACAAAACCTCATTAGTTCTGGATGACAACTGAAATGTGTTGCAGACAAAGTTTTTTTTTTTTTAAACCTACTTTCGAAGCCTTGCTTGAGTTTCTTTCTCCTCCAGTAGATTCATCTTTATTTGATCAAACTTTTCTGTCAGAGAACGTCAACAGTCTGATACAGATACATAAAACGGACAGATCGTCTAGAATATATAGCTAGACCCTGAGTACCTTTTTGTTCTTTGGAGGAAGCTTCAAACATTTTCTCCATGTTCTGTTTCTTAATGATTAACCCATCAACTTCACTTTGAAGCTCAGTCATTTCCTATGGTGCAAAAAGAAGAGGAACGTTTTAAAGAGCATAATAGAACATTGTGCCAGACATTATTTTGTAGCCCACAGCGAAAAGCTCAAATGTACATCAGCTAGCTACCTCAGGCATCTTGGCTCAGATACAATTTAGTCTTTATATTTCTAGTGTAGAATTAAAACAGTATTCCTGAGAAGTTCTTTGAAAATCACTTGTGTATTACAGCCAGAAATATGCTGGTAATAATTCACCATTTGACCTGTGCAGTCTCGGTCAAGTACTATGGCCAGATAACGGTGGAAACCAATATATATTGGCATCCTGACATAGACCCACAATTTAAAACTATGGTAGTGCACCAAGGTGCTCTGATTTTTGATGATGACATTTCATGCAAAGAAAATATGGAGTGCCCATCATCCCTTTATGGAAAGAGCCGTGTTGTGATGAGTATGGGTATTTCAAAGTTGCTTCTTCACACCGTCGAGTTTGACAATTGATGACATCATTTTATCAACACGACAAGCAAAAAGGTTTGACTTAAACTTTCTAAGTTCGGTGAACTTCAGCCTTGGCTTGGTTGGCACTGTGGGACAGCACCGCTGACGGAACAAGTAATGATGTGGTTGAGGTGCATGACATGCTTAAGCGTCACATTTTGAACTGAGCGAGCTCGTCAGCTAGAGACCGGGCTCTGCTTCTACCACTCTAAATTTGGACAAAAAAATAAAATACATTTGCGTCTTCTCACAAATAAAGTTCCATTGAAGTGGCGTTTTTAGGGCGACATCGTTTGAAATGTCACAGTATTTATCGAATTGGAGAAGACTTGGATTGTCAGCCAATCGGAGAAGGAGCTCCCCGAGTAGCAGGCGCAACAAAAGGGTCAAGGAGATATGTTGAGAAATTATATTGTTTTACTCTAATTTGAAGACGTTTTTCGACCAGATTTTCTAGAGGCAATATCACACAAAAAATGTTCCCCAAAAGGCCATTTGTTTCTGACACGCACACAAAAATCTTCAGAACCGATCATCCCATTTTTGAAATTGGCCATTTCAACCAGACTCAGCAGTGTGGCAGTATACCATTTTTGGGAGCTTTTGTCACGTTGCTACTGTGTAAGGTCTCGAAAGGAGAAGCATTTGAAATCTTGTGTGATGAAAGATTTACAGAAACAAAAGCTAAACTGCGATTCCGACCTGTGGATCCCCTTTGACCTCAATTACTAACACACAATTTCGCTATCGGTGCAGTCTAAAATGAGCGTGTCGATATCGCTTAGCAGCAAAACTTGCCTTCTTTACGGTCAACCATGAACTTCTAGGCAATCATTTTACTTTGCCATCCGGCATTTCCATTGACTTCGAAAACCAGTAGAAGCGTTCACTCATTTTGGAGTGAATGCCAGATTTAAGGCAACGAGCACAATTAGGTAGCTGACTGGCGAGGCCGGGGGAGGATCGATGTACTGTATTGAGGACTAAAGTAGACGCCGAAGTTTGTTGACCGAGCTGTTGATGCAAGTTTTGCAGGAATGTAGCCAAGGGCTCCGGGGACAAGGCCACATCATACTGAATGCACGCGCATGCCTTCGACGCAGTCCGTCGTTTGATCACGTCCTGGCAGGCAGCCGTCTTGCTGTCCGAGCCATTTGTCTGGCATAGACTTGAAAAGGATGTTCGCCATTGGATCAACAACAAATGCCAGCATCCAAAGGTTCAGACTGATGTGGATCCATCCATGTTTATGTGGATCCTGCGGTTGCATGTCTTTCACTCGATGAAGCAGCACACTGAGCAGGCCTCAAAGATAAGAGTTCATAGGCTCCCGTGGATCTTGCTTGGCCCAAGACTTCACCAATAGAAAACTTCCAATCTTTGTCTGCAGGATGAGTGACAAATCATGTGGAACACATCAAAACCAACACACTTGGATTTGTTGAGCCTGCCTGGCCAGGTGCGGATGTCTTTCTTCTTTCTACTCAGAGTTGCTGGGTCCTTCTCCTCCTCCCATTTTCTTTGGTAATCAAACAAGAGGAGCCGTTATCGGCACATCATCCATCTGTGTTGATTATGTATTGTTCGTTTTTGCATTGCTGATATTTTGTATTGTTTTTGATTGATTGGGGGCCGGTCATATGTAGTGATCGCATCATGCACAATGTGTACAAATGACTTGTGGGGTGTGAAGAGCACATTGCAATGCTTTTGGAACTAGGATAACTGGTACATGGTTATCTAAAAGCTATTAAAATAACTGACCTACGTCATCCAGTCACATTGCAGCGACAACAATAAAAACTGACTGACCAGAAAAGCATCTTCTTTAACTCTCTTCTCTCTTGCTTCCAAAGATGCCTTCTGGTTGGCTGATTTTTCGAGCTGTGTCTCCAGAGCCTGTAGCCTGTCCATAGCTTGAGAATGGGAACTGGCCAAACTCGTCAGTCTTTCCACCAACCCGCGGTTGTCTTTACTCTGGGATTTAAGGTCCAGGGATTAGTTTACGTCTTCTCCGAGGACTGGACGACGAGCCGCGAGACGACATTTACCTGCTCCTCATTCTTCTTTCGGAGCTGCTGCACCCTGAAGGAGAGCTGAACTTGATGCACCAATCGGCGGATGGCGATAAAACGCCGCCGAGCCAGCCATGCTCTGGCGTACTTCTGCAGCACCATGGCCTTGCGTGCTTCCACTAGCTGAGCAATGATGATGATGATGATGCCATATAAAGCCTAAGTTTGATTCCGTATCTTCACAGAAACTGACAAGTAAGCTGCAGTTACAGACCTGGGTATAGGATTTACGGGCCAGCCAGCCTCGTGTGAAAGCTTGGATGGTGATGATGGCCAAGCGTACCGTTTGGTAGACCTTCTGTATGCGGAAGCCTCTCCAGTACCTCTGGATCACCACCGCTGACCAGCCCTGCTTCAGGTTTGCAGCGCTCACTGCTTTACTGCAGTTTCACAAACGACACAACAAGAACAAAAACGTGTGGATGTTTAACCTCGGAGTCTCCGGATCCAAAATAAGGCGAAAGCCACTAACCGTACGGTCCTCTTGCCACGGATGTAGTGTTGTATCAGGATGGTTGCCTGCCTCAAACGTAGGAAATTCCTTCTCTGAATCCACCCACGGACATATTTCTGGATGGTTATGCAAGCTCCTCGTAGTCGGTCCAGGCGCAGCTTCTCTAAGTATGCTACTTGACCAGCTCGGAGGAAGATCTTTGTGCGACCAAACTTGTATTGGTTGGGGTCCTGGAGATAGAGCCATGGCGAAAACACAACACAAAACCTGTGATTAGTCTTAATTGTGGAAGCGGGAAGAGGTACTGGTGTAAATCACAGCTGTCATCCAGTGCCATCCATGTGGAAATACAAGCAGATGCACTGAGCCAGACAGGAATGAGGCACACCTGAATCAACCTCTGAAGCACATATTTGCACATCTGTGTCTTGTCATTGATGCCCTCCTCCTCGTTTGTCATGAGGATACTGTAACGGCTGTAAAACTCAAAGTAGGTCCACCTGCAAAGAAAAGTTCCCGTCATTGGAATTTGATGTGCAAAACATTTGTCGTTCACTGAAGTCGAGTCAAAGCGGATTACCTTGACGGGTAACTTTGGGCACTGATGCGAATAGTTTCAAGCACTCCACAGGCCCGCAGCTGCTGCACCACCCTCCCAGAATCATATCTAAAAACAAACACATACGCAGTCACTCAAATAACAAGCTTGTAACAAAAAAAAAAGGACATAGCTACACTCATGTAAGGCTTTACTAGTACTTACTCAAATGGCAGCTTTTCATCATTTGGTTTAATGCAACGCACATAGTGAGGGGTTGTAGCGTTCAGTGTCTCCATAAGCAAAGAGAGAGAGCTGCAGAACTGCATTCGCAATGTGTCAGCACGGACACACAAACACGACACAAACTGCTAAACACACCGAGAGAAGGTAAACATGTCTACCTTATCTCCAACTGAGCTCCTCAGCTGTTTATTGGCCGATTTCACACTGGGCCTGGCCGGCTTCACTTTGATACCTTTCATGTTCAGACCTTCCTTCCCCTGCTCTTGGAAACATTTGGCCAGAAATGCAAACTGATAACAGAAACAAGAGAAGAAATATGTTACCCTTGAGAAAAACAAGGTTGCAAGGGAACACTTTCAGTTGTAATTTTGTGTGGATATTCTTATGTTCAGAAATAAACATTTTGTTTGTTTGTTTACCTGACTGACTCTCAAAACGTCAACCAGTTCTTCGTAAAGAGCATCTCGGTTCTTCTCAAGAAAACCTTTGCACTGATATTCCACCTGTTTAGCAACAAGACAAAAACATTCAAATCAACTGTTGTGCACTACCTGCACAAAAGGACACGCCTCTTAAAGACCCTGTAAAGTGCATCTGGTACATCAAATGAGGCTTCACAATCTTTTTTTCCCCAGCTGCTCGCAATTCTGCCTCTCTCTCCGTGGCGTACGTGCGCTCATAGCTGACTACGAGGTGCTTCAATGTGGCCACGCCAGCCCGAAGCCCTGGACCCCGGGCTGGCTGTGAAGTCGGGCCCCACCCCTCACTCACACGTGTTTCTCTGCGTGACATGCGCACGCTCACGGCCGACAACAAGGCGCACTAAAGTGGCCACGCTCTCTGAAAAGAAGACGTATTTTTATTGTGTTGGTATACGGTAGCTGGCTACCTTACCGCATGCATGCCACAACTGCGCAGGATATAATCGCTGATATGCGATTATATCCTGCCTCATTTGATTGTCAGGTAAAGGTCTCACATCACAATCCAGCAGCAGTTCGAGGGTGAGCCTTATTTTACATTTTATTTTGACTTTATTTAACCAGCTCATTGAGAGATAAATTCTCTCTTTCTCAAAAGCCAAGAGGCAGCAGAAATGATCAAATACGTGACACAACAACATTCTTACAATAAATATAAATAAAGACTACAAAAAATAACAGTGATACCAACATGCATGGCATCTAATTTAAAAACAGTGACAAAGCCGTAATGCTTTCAAGTACATGGTGTTTTTATTTTATTCATTCAAATTTGGCAGGCTTTAAGAATTGTTTTGGGCCTCTTTAGTGGGTGAGTGACTCGATACCTACGTGCCAATATGTTTCATATTTGTTTAAGTGCAATATTTGCGAACAGAGCCGGAGTCAGATTTATTTCGATTTTCTATTTATCGAAGATATTTCATTTATTGTTCTACATTGCAATGCCGATGTTCAATGTTCTTTAGAATTGAAAGTTAATTGTTCTTAAAAAGGATGTACTTGAATGATTATGCTCGATAATATTGTTATATCGCCCGTGACCCTTGTGAGGATAAAGCGGTATAGAAAAGGGATGGTTGAATATCATCATATCAGTGGCATAAAACAAAACACGTCTACGATCGTTTACTGTGAGAGTTTTGGGAAAATATATTGTCCTAAAAAATTGCTACCCTGGCAGGCCGAAACATAATATATTGAGAGAGGAAATCAAAATATTGTATCAATTATACAAATGAAAATCGGCACGGTAGCGGGACTGCGAAGCAACAAGCGTCATATCGCGGAGGTTTACTGTATCTGTACTCTGTGAGGATAAGTTGCAGGGACTCATTGTTCCAGGGCTGCGACTCATTGTTTCCAGACATGTGCATCCTGGGACTCACATGGTCTCAAGGGTAAAATTAGCTATCAAAGGCGCTCAAGTTCCTATATTGTGGGGGAGGGGCAACTCAAGCCAGGGCCCAAATGCGTCACCGGGCCCCGTTTTAGCCACGGCCCCCATAAATCTGGAAAACTGAAATGAGGAAAAACAGTTCAACACAATAGCTCCACAATTGAGTACAACATTGTTCTCTGAATTTACTTGACAGGGTCTTTTTATCAATGAACTAGTTATCTAGTGAATCAGAATTCAGTTTGATGGACAACTTTATCCTTCCAACATTGTGGGAAGAGCATGTGGAAGTTCCCTCTCTGTCCCTGCATGACTGGGTCACTTCCCAAAGCGAGGTCCATCAAGATATGCTCGGATACGTTCGGTGTCGAGGTACCCTACGGAACACCTTGCAGAATCATTCAAATCCCGATCGTGTGGGATGATCGAGGTGAATGTGTTCCGCACCTTGTCTGCAAAGTGTTGAATCACAAACGTCTCATTTGACAGCTTGGGCCTCTCAAACAAAGGATTGCTGTCCAGGTAGTTGGACAGTTTTTGGAGCCAGCTTTGATCAGTGCCTTGAGGAAACTGTAAAGCAAAGAGCCTATATTTTTATTTGAGCGAGAGAGTGATTGGAAAAAGAAGCATCCATATATTTGAGTCTTTTGTACCAAACATTCTTCATCAAGCAAGTCCAGGATTCCCATTTTGGCTTCAATCAAGTCAATGACTGGCTGATTGTCATAGAAATCTATCAACGTCCACGGGATGTCTTCTTTCATGTACTCCTCTTGTTCCAGTTTGAACACATGCTGGAGAGAAATAGGACAACTTGACTAGTCACTCAATCAAGTGTGCAGGCTTTTGTGCTAGTTTGGGACAAAAGGTGATACAAACCAAGTTAAACTGCTGCTGAAGCTTTTCATTGGCATAATTGATACAAAACTGCTCAAAACTGTTGATGTCAAATGTCTCAAAGCTGAGGGTCACATCATGAAAGTTGAGATGAAGAAACAATCAAAACGTATCAAATCAGAAGAATTACCCATAAATGTCCAGAACCCCTATGAAAGCATGTTGCTTCCCAGCGACCCGGAGTGCTTCGTTGATCCTGTTAATGACGCAGTCAAACATATGAGCGTAGATCCGCTTGGCGAGGGCATCTCTGGAATTCACTGCGCGATCTTTGTGCAACGGCTTCACCACAGTCTCAGAAACCAGAACAAGCCTCCGATTGCACAGCCAACGCACCAAGTCGTCTGCACGCACACCCAGCAACTCGCAGAAGATATGCAGATGTGGATCGCTGTGCTGAAAGTCATGACGTTTTAAAAGAAACAACAAAACAACATTGTCAAATGACTCGCAGTTCACAGCATTGGGTACACCCACACAATCGAATGAGAAGATCTGGTAAAGAACGTCGTCTCCTATTCCAAGGATAATAATAATACGTTCTGATGGACACTGTTAGAGAGGTCGTCTAAGGAAAATGTGTCGCTCTCTCCGTCTGCCGTTAATAGTGATTATTGATCACGCATCTACTCTAAACTCATTGCAGCATGCAACTTTGGCGGTGGTGTCTACATTATCCTATTGTCAGCCGGACATGTCTAAACCCAAGTAGGTTTTTCTAAAAAGGTAGCGCATTCAGCTACAATAGAAGACTCGCATAACATTCGAAGTGATAAAAACAAAGCGGGACACTGAATATCATCTCGGCTTACTAAAAGGAACACAAATAAACAAGTTCACTATGCATTTATTGTATAGGTTCCACGTGGTTTGTTTATGCTAAACAGCAAAAAATGATTTGCAGTGCAACGACAAATAAAATCACACAGCTATCTAAAAATACTTCAATACGTAGCAGCGGGACACAATTAATACCTCCGACAGTGTATATCAAAAGTGGGCATAATTCTCTTTTTTGAGGTAGATATTCCATTTTTTTTAATCCAACTCTTGTCTTGGATTTCATTACATTGTCCAGGTGTACCTTAATATTGTCGCCGGGGCAAATAAGGCCTAGAAAACAACAAGACTCACAGAAATGGATGACCTATCATCACCAGAGCTCTTCATTTCCACATTTCCCAGATGAAGAATGGCTGCAAGAACTTTGAAGACATCAGACTGGAAGTCCTCCTTCAGTCCTAACCAATCCAAAAGAGGTTCAATAAATATGATACAGTACCCCGCTGTTTTGTAATAATACATGTTGTTCCATCTGAGGAATCCTTTACCCAACAGTGAGAAGGTCTGCTGAGTCTCCTCCATGCCTTTCCTGTCATTCACACCATCAATAACGATATCGCCACCCAAGCTCGTATAGTGGAACTCATCTGCACTCACTGCAGGGAAAACCACAACAATGATGTGTGTGCCCGAAATCGATGCCCATACAGCAGTGAGATTCTGACTCAAACCTTCCCACACTTACTCAATTGGAGTTCCTTAAACTGTGGCAGATGTGCACAGGCGCACATTTGGTAAAATATGTGATAGTTCCGCTCAGACTCAGCCTGAAAGCAACAGCATTACGCATGTGAGACTGTAGAAGACGAATGAACCAGAATATCCAATGGTCATACCTGGAAAACAACTCTGGATTTCTCTAACAGGTAAGTCCTCATGTTTGCACCAATAATCCGATATCTGTTGTCAAAGCTGATCTCAGTGAATTTCCCAAAACGGCTGCTGTTATCGTTTCTGATCGTCTTTGCATTCCCAATGGCCTGAGAGAAAGTCAAGCAGTTTGTCACGACATCACTATCATGTTAACTAACATGACCTACCGTAATTCCTCGTGTATAATGCGCACCCGTGTATGATACGGACCCTCAAAAGTTGTCCTAAAGATTCAGGGAAACCCTTCAGCCTACAGGATGCATAATGCATTTTTACAATGCATGGTTTTGCTTCTACCCATATGATCAAAACATGAAGTATTATCTGTATTTTGTTAGGTTTTTTTTCAAAGAATTATTCTGAAGTTAAGCACTTTATTTGAACACACAATACTTTCTTTTTATTTACTTGCTCTTATTTTGAAATTCACAGCCCTACTTTTATTTAGTAAATGACAAAACCCACAGTTGTCCTCAGATGTTTGAATACCCAGGCAGAATTTGTAAGATGTGTGCAATTCTTTAAAGAAAACAGGAAGGACCAGGCGAAACACATCCAATTGTATTTTAATGGGATTCAAATTGAACTGTCAAGCATTTCAGAAAAGCATTATCATTCAACAAAACACAACCATAAAGAAATTAATGATGGTTGTTGTTCAGTCGTAGGTCGTATTAAAAAAAAAAAATAATATTTTACAAATTCTGCCAGGGTATGTAAACTTATCAGCACAATTGTACATATATGCAGTCATATGTACCACTGTCATATTGGAATGAAAGTGTAGGCTACACCTTTTTCATAAACTCTATGTGGTGGTGGCATACTAGAATGAAAGTGTACAACTTGTTCATAAGCTCTAGCTGGCGGCATACATTTATAAAATGGGAATGTTTTTCTCATTTTCCCCTATACCTATCTATAACGCACACTATTTACTTTTGATTTTTTTTTTTTTGGGGGGGGGGGGAATGCGCATTATACATGTAAAATTACAGTAAGCATTTCTCACCTCTGTTATGGGATTGGACGCTAGGACTTTGTCTTCAATTTGGGTTTTACTGCCAGATTTACTGACAACAGCAAAGTATCTCATAGCATATCGAGCTGACACAGTTTTACCAGCTCCAGACTCTCCACTGATGATGATAGATTGGTTCTTGTGGTCTCTGGTCAAAAGAGCAAATAACTGTTATTTAAAAGTATGATGATATTTTCCTTACATCTGCAAAGTTTTGTTTTCATTGCCGTGGATTTAATTGTCGAAAAAAAAATCAATCTAGCATAAGCGGAACGGAAGATGAATCATGAAAAAATATCAATCTCAGTTTTTAACGATGGGTAAGTATTCTTCCACGGAGGACCCCAAGAGACTCACACATTCAAATAAGTCTACCGGTGTCTTGTATTTTCCCACGGGCAACCATTTTAAAAAACACCACAATGTGTATAAGTCTTCAGCCTCCTTTAGATATGTTCTTTTACCAAAACTATAGCCTATAATGATATACTGCACAGTGCTGTGAAAAGGTATTTGCCCGCTTCTCAAATTCTTCTTTTCTTTTTTTGTTGTTGCATAGTTTCCCCACTTGAATGTTTACGATCATCAAACAGATAACACAAGCAAGCATAAAATGCAGTTTTAAATGGTGATTTTATTTATTAGGGGAAATAATTATCAGAGTTACCTGGTCCTTGTGTGGAAAAGGTAATTGTCCCCTAAATGGAATAACTGGCTGGGCCACCGTCAGCTGCAACAACTGAAATTAATCATTGTCTATAACTGGCAACGTCTTTAACATCTCTGTGGAGACACCGTATTTGGGCCTACTCTTCCTTGCATAGTTGTTTTAATTCAGTAACACTGGAAGGTTTTTGTGCATGAATGGCCTTTTTAAGGTCATGCCACAGCAACCAGATTTAAGTCTGGACTTTGACGAGGCCACTCCAAAGCCTTCATTTGGTTCTTTTAAACCATTCAGAAGTTGTGTTTTGGATCGTTGCTTCAGCTTGAGGTGACAAACCCATCGCCGAACATTTTCCTTCAAGATTTTCCGGTAAAGATCAGAATAACATTTACATTACAGTTACAGAAGAAGAAGAAGAAGAAGAAGAAAAAAAAGCTAACTAGATTACAAGTACGTTTTTATTATAAATAGGGATTATTTTGCAGGATTACAATTTTAATACAGGGAGAGGCTGGTTGTTGATTTTGAGCCACAACCTTTTCCAGCGTTAGCAGCGCATTACTGAATCATAAGGTGTGTGTGTGTGCGCGTGTGTGTGTGTGTGTGTGTGTATGTGCGCGCTTGTCAGCAAGGGGAGGGGTTAAGATACTAACTGCAAAGGCTGCCTTCATAAATGTAATTAGTCCCCCTTTTTTTCCCATTTCACTCTGTATATAGCACAAACTGAGTCATGTGGATACGTTTTAAAAACGTTGTTATGAAGCTAGGCAGCAAGGTGAACAAGAGGATAGCTCATCAGTCTCACAGCGCTGAGGTTTTGGATTTGAATCCCGAGTGACTTCAACTTTATTAGCTACGGGGACTGTTTCTTTAACCAATCAGATTTCAAATTCAGCTTGCTGCCTCACACTCAAGTCAGTTTTGTTCCTGTCCTGTGATTGGTTGGCCAGGTTCGACTAGAAAAGCAATCGGCACACATTGATACATGCAGTATAAACAGCATCCCGAGTGAGTGATTCATTTTATTGAAATAGTTCGTGTTTTTGTCATGTTATTTGAAAAATGTTGATCCCGAACTGTTCCAGATGATGAACACGTATGTGCTGTTGGATTGCAATTTATAAAGTATTGATTGATTGATTGATAATTGCGAGTTGTGACATGATAGCGGTGGTATTAAGAGGTGGATTACATTGAGTAGATCCCTGCTGTAGGCCTGGGTGCCAAATGCAAGGCCTGCCACTGTTAAAATGACAAAAAGTGTTCTTCTCTGTGCTCACATTCACCTGGCCATCTGTTTGTAAGCCTCCTCTGCCACCGCAAATATATGAGGGTCCATGTCGCCCATGTTCTGACCCGAGTATGCCTGAATGATTGCATCTCCGTAGATAGGAAGCTGCTTATAGGGATTGAAAGCCACCAGGATGATGCCTGCGGAAAGGAGACGACACACGGCGAGCTGAGAATACCACCTCAGCATTTCCACAGGCGAGGCGAGCCTTTCCCTCTGAGCCTACCGCAGTAGGTGTAGATGATTCTGGACTCCAAGAAGCGCACTTTGAGGTTGTGCAGGACTGCAGGTTCATGGAGGTAGCTCAGAGCAGTGAGGTCGTTCTCCCCAACCAAGATGTCCGGGTTGCGAAGAGGAGGGAGCTCTGGTGGCGACGACTCAACGGGGTACTTGAGTTCCTTTGAGGAAGGGATGGAGGTCAAAAGAAGTGTCTGAGCATCTTGCGCAAATACAGGCGTTCGTATGAACTTGAGAAATGTCACTTACTGTGCCATTTTCGAGAAGCAGCTGTAAAATATGATCTCCAAAATGGAAATCTCTCACAATTTCTGCTGATTTCCACACATGTTCAGCATCTGGAATCCACACTCTGTTGAACTAGAGTACAGATTGCAAAGTTACACACATTTCCCACTGTAAAGAGTTTCCCTTTAAGCTCAAATTTAAATTAAAAGCAAAACCACACAAGAACCTATTCAATGTTGTGGCACGGAGTAGTTAATTTCCCGTGCCCTATTGCCTCCCACAAATCACAAAAGCATTTACAAGGTTTCCATATGTCTCTCTGAACTCGTAGCCTATTATAAATAAGTAATGCGCACCGTGGCATCAAAAGCAGCTTTTTCTTACCTGCGTGTATAGTTGAATCAACGCCATGTTTTGGCATAATTGTTGCAGCCCCTAATGTCGGAATACTGCATTTGTTTATCACTGAATGACTTAAATTACCGACATTTTTAGTCCCTGGCCAACTCAACTATCATAAAACTCATCATTTAAATTAGAAAGAACGAAATGCCAATTCCGGTCAGCTTTTCAAAGTAATTTAGACACCCAATTGCCTTAATGCTAAATGATTGTTTTTCACTATTGGTGTGTGATTACATTTAGCCTGCAGTTAATTGGTTTACATACGAGTTCCATTGCGACATGTTTACGAACGCAAATGTGCTGTTTGGGAATGGATAACTGTAGTCGAACGCTTTTGTTTTGTAAACGCCGTGCCTCACGACGCCGGTTTGTATCGTCTTCTCCTCGCTAGCTCGACTTTGCCAGCGGGAGCCGCTCACCTGTTGCTTCTGTGACACGAGACTCCGCCCACCTGTCTTGTGACGCCGGTACTCGGGGAGGGTGCGCTCGTTTGTTCAAGGATACAAAAGCAGAAGAATCCGGATACAAATACCAGAAGGAGATTTAAGTAACAGGAAGCATTTACATCATTTATCTTTTCCACTTGACACGGAAAAAATAGTCACTTTACTAGAAGTCCCAAGCAAGTGGTGATTTATTGTTTTCTATTGTAGTGGCGTTTTTCATGTTGGTTAGTTTTGCCTTGTTAAATCACTACAAATCCAACTTTTGAGAGATGTTTCAATACTCAACAACTTTTTCATGTTTGGTAACAGACATTCATAAGCGTTTTGGAGTGTGCGAACCAGTCCGATGACATTTGTCATGTTCATTTCCTGGATGATTTAGGGGTTGAATTATACAGGAAGGCAACGCTGGTAATGACAAATTCAAGTGACACAGCATGGGAAGAAAAATCATCAGGATGCCAGGTCGCCTTCTTAAAAATGTATCTTTATATACTCAATATATGTCATATATAACACCAATGATTTCACTTTCCTTCCCTTTATATGGCAGGTACTTGAAAAACTAAATTCAAGATTATACAGTTAATTATAACAATATTTCTACTACTTATCCATTAAACGTAAAAATGTATATACTAGAATGTCCATAGAGTCCACCAATTAATTTTCTATATCATTTCTGTTGTTGAGGGTCTAGGTGAGCTGGAGTCTATAGCAGCTGACTTTAGACTACAGACTACAGACGACACCCTGGAGGCCTGGACACGTCACCGGTCAATCAAAGGACACACAGGGACAGACAACCATTCACTGAATGGGGACTGAACCTTCGTTGGCAGCATGGAAGTCAGGGTAGTAAACCACATTTCAACATTGGAGTTAAATGTACGCGTCAGAGCAAAAGTAATTTCTACACCATTATTAGCACATTTGGTAACAGGAGAGTTGCACATATTTCCTTAAATACAGTAGACTTTTTATATTTACTTGGCACTTCAATCAAAAAAGTGAAGCACTAACTATCATGAAAATAATACATGATAAACATGAAAATACTGCGTATGTGAGCGAGTGCATGTGCGTGCGTAAAAGGCTGGTTCTAGATACGGTTGAGGAAGTTCAGATTTAGGCTAGCAGGGATCTGTATGGTCTCCAGCGCCACAGAGGAGGGCGAGAAGGAAATCGTTACAGAAAAGATTTTCTTGGCGTCCATCATCAGCGTGGACGACTCCTCTCTGTCTTTCAAGATGTTCTACAAGGTCCAAGATGGAACAGGTTAATAATCTGAGGAGTGTAAAAGAGCACTGCACTCTTGCACGTGTTTTGTCTCATAACAACTCACTTTAATGGTCGCAATGAAAGTGGTGGTCACGCGCTCTTCAAACTCAATCACTGGCGTGTAGAGGGTCAACACTTTAACAATCTGAGATGAAGAACACATGATGATCAAAATAGAAGTGACATATTACATGAAAAACATGGGCTGATGATGGACCTGTGCAGTCGTGAGGCCCGTGCACATGCTGCAAATAGCCTGAGCGTCGGCCTCAGTCTTCTTCTTGACCTGCAAAAGCTGTGCGGCCTGTATGAGAGGTTCCAACATTTCCTTGGCACCGCAATCAGTCAGCTCCAGCTCCACCAGCCACTCCTCCAACTGCCACACATTGTACCTGACCACAGAGGCAGCCAGGAACCAAGTCAGGGTGTGTGCGACTGTGCACACATAAATATCAGACATTCATTCCAAACTATTGTTAAATAAAGTTTTTCATAGGAGAGAAAACACATTTTTGTAGATGGAGAGGACAGTAGACATTTGACCAATTCCCTCACTTCTCACCTCCAGTCAAAAGCAACATCATTAAGTGTACAGAGTAGCTATAAGTATGGTATGAACATAGTTGCAGTCCCCTCCAAAAGTATTGGAACGGCAAGGTCAATTTGTTTTTGTCGTATACTGAAGACATTTGGGTTTCAGATCTGCTTTGAAAAATGGCTGGTAGTGAATGAGTTAATTCCGAACTATCCACCTCCTTTCTTTGTATATTTTGCCTCTCCCATGCAACTTAAAAGTAACCATCATGTAAGGAACATGAATAAATATTACTTTATGCGCATGAATAAGTAGTCCCAGGTATAAACCCATCACCTTTGACCATTTACAGTAGTCCATACCACACACGAGTACGCACTACAGGATTGTGTATATCACAATTTGGCTCACTTGTACATCTAATCCATTTGTGCAGGTGTGTCATGCGAGTGAAGTATCCAGTGAGTGTACATTGGAATCTTTTATTGTCCCTGACAAATCTGGTGTTGGTTCGGGCCTATAATGTTCTAATTGAAAATGTCAGTAGATAAAAACAGCTTGCCACTACCTGATCTGCAGCCCTTTGCTCCATGAGCACATGTCCTTCCTGAGCAGCAGGTGGTTCAGGGTGACGGCACATATGATGTAAAACTGCTGCCGAACCACCTGTTTAATGAGTCCAGAGTCCATCCCGTGCTTAATCATGGTGGTGTGCCAGAGCCCAAGCTGCTGCAGGAGGACTTCCACCGTAACAGCATCTTCCTCTGGGGAATTAGAGCTCCTTTTCCTCACACCTGTTGGTTTGGAGCCCAGGACCCCGTGGATTGTCTCATGCTCCAACATGCTTGACACTGCACATGACAAACACGGTCAGACCACTTCAGATTGACGCACACGTGCATGTGGGATTATTCACATTACCGATGAGGGGCTGCAAGGTGTCCTCCATGCTTTTAATGAGCTGGCGGTAAATTTGGACAGCTAGGTCAGCAAAAACATTCTGGTACTCCGTCAGTTCAAAGTTGGTCAAGCAATGCTCGTTCTGCTTCACAGTGTTGTGCGTCTTGAACGTCTGCATAGACGTTTTGCAGAAATAGTTAGTGTGTGTTTAGGTGTAACTTGGCCGTCTCATAATGGACTCATGCTTACTTCGTCTCCGCTATACTGTTTTAGACAGTGAAGTAGTCGACATGTGTTCGATAACCAGAAAGACGACACGTCAAAATCTTTTCCTCTCCTCTGTGGAAACGAGACAAACATTAAAAATACAATCCCTAGTGTCACACACAGGCAACCGCACAGAAAATTACCCAAACGATACACTACTCACAAAAGGTTTGGGATATTTGGCTTTTGGATGAATGTCATGCCTTAACCTTGACAGGTGAAGTTAATTTGACCTTCTCGAAACTTCTGAATGCATATGTCCAACTGTTCAATGTATCAGTACTTTTTGCACAACTTGATGCTCTCTAACAAGTTGCTGAACAGCAAAACTCAAAACTGTTGTTTGATCCATGAATCCAGCCAATACATTTCCATAGACGTCCAACTGTGTGCCTTTCTGTGACTTTGCCAGTCTTTCTGTATCGCTGTTGCAACCTGTCGCTGACACTGTGACATACTAAACTCAGTGACCACTTCCGTCAGAACATCTTATTTAAAAGCCTGACAATGATGAGGTACTGTTGACCAATTGTTTGGTCTGGTATCACCTTGGTCTCATGCTATAGTATCAAAAATGTGAACAGCATGGTGAAGATGACAGTTTACATACCAATTCTAATTGAACCAGGAAATGTATTGGTTGGATCAAACGCGAATTAACTTAAGTTCACCTGTAAGGGTTCTACTACATTTTAGGTGCAGCCTGAAATATCACCCAAAGACGGAATATCCCATTTTATGAGTTGTATATATTTTCTCAGCATTTAAACTGTGTTATGTTTTAACGTAGTCACTGATGGTGTAGTGGTCCACTCGCCTCACTTTGGTGCGGGCAGCATGGGTTCAGTTCCCACTCAGTGACGGTGTAAATGTGAGCGCGAATGGTTGTCCGTGTCTATATGTGCCCTGCGACTGACTGGCGACCAGTTCAGGGTGTAGTCCGCCTTTCGCCCGAAGTCAGCTGGGATAGGCTCCAGCGCCCCGTGACCCTGAACTGGATAAGCGGTGTTGAGAATAGATGGTTGGATGGATGTTTTAATGCTGATTTA
Organism: Phycodurus eques; assembly: GCF_024500275.1. Taxonomy (NCBI): domain Eukaryota; kingdom Metazoa; phylum Chordata; class Actinopteri; order Syngnathiformes; family Syngnathidae; genus Phycodurus; species Phycodurus eques. The sequence continues at coordinate 29,016,498 of NC_084529.1, forward strand.
TAGTCAATGGCCACAACATTAGATACACCTGCAGAATATAGACATCCAATAAAATAACTAACAAAAATTCAAAAAGTACACCCTGAACTGGTCGCCAGCCAATGGCAGGGAAAATACAGACAATCAATCATTCACACCTATGGGCAATTTAGAGTCTTAAATTAACCTGCCATGCATGTTTTTGGAATGTGGGAGAAAACCATAGCACCCGGAGAAAACCCACACAGGCAGAGGGAGAACATGCAAACTCCACGCAGGCGAAGCAGGGTCTGAACCCGGGTCGTCAGAACTGTGAGTTTTGTCTGCCCAGTATTTACAAAAGATTGTCAAAAGTGAGCATTTTTTCTTTGTAAAAAACATAATTTTGACACAGTGCTTGTATCGGAGCTTCTTAGATAAGAGTTGCAAACTTAAGAGTCCTAAATCAGGTCCTTAGTGAGTTTTTATTGACTTTGCTGATCGTTAGAGAAAAATGCGGCAAGCTATTGTTTAGTTTGTCAAACGGGCTAATTTTCTTGGCAAAAGGCTTTTAGATTCATGTTTATTTCATGAATTCATTTTAGATCTCGAGCTAAAAAGTCCTGAATTGTAAGCATGTGCTTATTTACGAAGTGGGTATTGAGTGGAACCGGTGTACGTTATACTGAACCTTAACGACTCCTTTGATGCTGCACAGCACCGAATTGAGCAGCGTGCTAGCTCTCTGATCGTCGTTAACTCTGTCAGCGTATCGCAGGCACATGAAAATTATGTAAGCAGGAAGGCCAGGAAGGAACCTGACAGCGACTCCTCGGGCCTTCAGATCTGAAATAAACAGTTCCGACCAACACATTTAGACATTTCTACAGGTAGTCTGAAACAATATTTCACTCAAGCAAGATAGGTTTGTCATACCTAAAACCAGACATTTAACCAGGTGGCTTTCTTCACCCTCTTTGTACTCCAACATTCCCTGGTACTCCCTCTCCTTGCGAGGAATACTCGCTCCTTTCGCAGGAGAATTTGTCCCAATGGATGTTTTCCTTTGATGAGCTTGACAGGAACATTAGGACTCACAGTTAATATGTGCTAACTGTTGATAGACAGTATCGAGCAGCTATTCTCCACCGGGTTTTCGTGGTACAATACAGCGCCGTGAGGGGTGCCGCCGGGAAATAATCCAATTTCACTTCATTTCTCCGAAAATTATTATTTATTTATTAATGACAAATACGTCTTTGTTCAACTTTCTATGTAGAAGAATATCCTATACTGTACAGTATGTAAAGATTAGGGAGTGGGGAATGAGTAAATGATTGCGAACACAGCCTGTGGCTTGCAGTCTGACGGGATTACCTTGAAACTCTTCTACTCTTTTCATGTACAGTTGAAGGTCATTTTTCAAATTGACAATTGTCTTGTCTTGTTTGTCCTGTTGCTCCATGAGCTCCTGAAAATATGTTGACATACTGGATTAGAGGGGGAAAACACAATTTTCATACATACACAAGACAACTGTAAATATGACAACAAAAGGAGTTGACAAATACAAATACAGTATTTAAAGAAAGTTGAAATTTTGCTTTCTGTTTGGATCACTGTTTACACTACCTGGCCACACAATTAGGTACCCCTACCTCCACACTGTGCTGTATCCAAACATCTGTCTTTACAAAGATAGTAATCCTGGAACTTCCAGTTGTGTAGCGCACAAGTGAAATGTTTATTATTTGTTTGCACATTTTACAAATGTTTGTGGTAGACCACTGTTAATTGCACTTTCACCCACTTACCTGTACGTGCATACGGAAAAACTGATTGAAATCTGGTAAAGTACACTGTGGCTGTCCAAAACTGCATTTCTAATTCAACAATAATGTATGTTTACTATTATGCCTAGAGGTGTGGAATTATACTGTGGGGTTTCTGATATTTTGGTTACCTTATTTAGCTATGTGAAGGGCAGTTCTACACAACTGCAAACCACAACCACAGCAACAATGTTTAAAAACTGTCAAAAGAATTAAACGCTCAGTGCATTATCATAATCTCTTGATTTGGATCTCACTCAAATGTATCCATTGTGCATGTAAGCTATTTTCCACACAAGAAATAACACCCCCATAAAAGGCATAATGACAGATCTGCAAGTTGTCAAAAGCTAGTGAGTGAACCCACCAGATTTTCTTGAGTGAGCCGAGTGATTTCGAGCTCCAGACCCACTTCAATCCGAGCATCTTCAGGCAGTTGCAAAGTCTGAGCCAACAGCTTCTGCTGCTGCTCCTTTTCCTCCTTCAGCATGTTCACCTCCTCCAGCAGTTTCTCATACCTTGCACTGTGCTGCATCTCCAGCTTCTGCATCTGGCACTCCAGTACCCTGGGATGTGAAGTCATAGCATCTAGTTACATGGTCTGAATTTACACTCTTCGTTTCAGATTACATAATTCAGATTCTTTTTTTGTCTTGGCAACATAAATTGTGGGGGGGGGGGCATGGAATCGGGTATCTTTTGATCGGAATGAAGCCTCTTTCAAAAAAATAAAACAACGCACAGATTGGATATACCCCATCAATTTGCACTTCACACGATAGAAATGGACCGTTTGGTGATAAATATATACCCACGTCTGCTCAGATAAAACAAATAAAGATACTAAAAACACTTGCGGTAAATCTAAACTATAGCGAAACCATACACAACTAAATATTGCCTATTTATGCAAAATTTGCCAGTCATTCAATAGGCAAAATAATTGCTCACAGGGGCCGGGGGAGCAATGTGGAGGTTAACCTCATGTAAATCAATGGGAGGAGGGAAGAGTCAGACCAGGATATCTGAATGGTAGATTTTAATCTGTTTATTATAGTTTACTTCTGTGTTGTCGCTTGTGGCATCATTTACTTGCAATTTGGGTGTCCGCACATGCGGGGTCCTTCACTGTTCTGTCAGTGTGAACAAAGCCATATTGGATGCGTCACTTGAAATGTACATAGAAATAGACCAGGGGAAAAAATAAAAATAAATCTGATACATATCTGCATTAAATCAGAATTGGACACTTGGACCTGCAGTGTAAATCCAAAGTAACTAATTTGTAGCTTGATCAAGTGAAAGGACAAAATACAAACCTGTTGGTCTCCTTCAAGCCTTCGTAAGCCAGCCACAGCTCTCCATCCTCATTCAACGTATGGATGTCAGTGGACCTGTCAGGTAAAGATCAAATACCGACACTTGTTTACTAACATTTAAATGAAGGTAAGGAGGTCTTGGTTCTTACCTGTCAACATCTTGAAATGAGGGAACATCACTAAGGTCTAAACTCACACCCTCTGCAAGTGCAGCGTCCTGGAGGTGGGAGTTAATAGGAAATATCCCAAGATAAAGACCAATGAAGAAAACAATGATATTTCAATTCTAGTATTTAAATGTGACCTTGTATTTCATAGCTTCTTGGCGGACTATGTGTGACTGTAGAAGAAGCACTTCCTCCTTTCGCATGTCCAGCTCCTCGTTAGAAGAGTTGAGTTGTTCCAGCAGTACATTGTATGTCGTGGAGCCCACAGGAGGGGGCATCAGCTCGCTGTTCTCATTGGTTAGAGACTTACGCAATTCACTCAAGTCCTGCTTCAACTTCTTATTCTCAGACGCCAGCTCTTGACGCTATATTAATTAATTTAATGAGCAAAATGCATGAAACAGTACAGTACACAAGTTTGGTTCTATACGTATAGTCTTCTGTTACGAATGTTGATACAATAAACATTTGTGTACGACATTCCTTATTTGAGGAACCTTAATTCAATGTTTTACCTTAAGCGTTTCCAAATCCAGTTCTGCTCTGCCGACACTTATCTCCTCCTCCATGTCCTTGGTTCAGAAATTCACCGACAATTAAAATAGCAACTATGAAACCCAGAGCCGCCTCTACCCAATGTGGCGAACACGGCAAGATTTTAAATCGTACCCTCTTCCATCGGCGATTCACAAAAGAAATCAAATAGCCTTGTTTTAAATCGCTGTCATTATAAAGATGTCACCAAATTTTAAATATAAAACAACATTTCAAATAATTCTTATAATTTGAAATATAAAAATGAAAATCCTCATACATACATATTGTTCACGAAACATGCATAATACATACAGCGTTCCAAATTATTTGTTTCTCAGATTTTCTTAAACAGTTGATACAAATGACAGTTGGCATAATTTTCAAGTCATCAACTGTCATAATAGAATTCAAATGTTTTTGAACACACCTCCCAATGAGAACAGTATTTCTTAAAATAAAAAACTTAAAATGCACTGTTCTAAATTATTAGACAACAGAGTTTGACAGAGACATTTGACAAGTTTTAAACAACTAAAGATTGTTGAATTTACAGCATCAGGAGGTCATGTTTAAAAGGAAAGAAAAGCTATTTCAATCAAAATCATCATAAGTCAAGTTACATTTTTTTATTTGATAGCAGCTTCACAATTCTCACATCCATTGAACCTGTGATTTTTTTGGAGCGTTTCTGCTTGAATTTCTTTGAGATGGTGCATTGTCATGTTTGCTAAGGAAAGCACGGTTCTTCTTTTGATACCATGAAAGAAAGTGGTCGGGCAAAAACTCCACATACCGGTACTTTTCAGAGGTATGCGCTCTCCCCAGCATGTTTCCAGCCAAATACAATATGTACATTGTGAGTTTTCAGACAGTTTCTGCTTGAAATTCTTTGCAGGATGTCAGAACAGCCTCCCAGAGCTGTCGTTTGGATGTCAACTGCCTCCCACCCTCCCAAAAATATGTGGAATTTCTGACCGACCACTTTCTTCCATGCTACCAAGAACCATGCTTTTATTAACAAAATCGTCATGACGATACATAATCTCAAAGAAATTCAAGCAGAAACTCTCTAAATAGTCACAAATTTAATGGATGTAAGAATTGCGAAGCTGCTATCAAATAAGGGGTCCTATGTCAAAATGTAACTTGGTCTGTTAAGATGTTTTTGATTGAAATATATATATATATATATATATATATATATATATATATATATATATATATATATAAACATTAAACAGCCAGTATAAATACAACACATAAAAGCATACCATGTTGATTGAGGCTAATCGCTCGTTTCATTTCATGACTGTCTCTTATATGGTATGGCAATATTTTATTTTATAATTTGTATTCACATTAATTGGGAAGTGAGTTCATAGTAATAAATAGTTTTGTTAATTATAGGTGATTTGTTTTTCTTCCCCTGAGTTTGTGGCGCCCCCTAGAGGCTACATCGCCCTAAGCAATTGACAATACCTGTATTGCCTCAAATGGAGTGACGCAACCACAAATATCAACAAATGTGTAACTTGTTACAAAAGGTGTTGAGGACATACCTTGGCTTCTTCCTCTTGGGCTTCCTTCTCATCTAACTGCCGCTGTAGCGACTGTTTGTCCTTCTCTACTTCTCTCACTCTTCTCTGGAGCTTGAGAATGAGTGGCAGGTCAACAGTGGAGGGGGTCTCCTTCTATAATAAAACAGAAATCAATGGTGCATCAAAAAGAGATAGCAGCCAATGTCCACATCTCCAAACTTCAGGCAGTCATTGGGTTGAAAGAATGTACAGCTCGAGCTTCTTTACCCAACAGCGTGACAAGACAAATCTAATCTAAAACTTAAAAACATGATGAGCTACATAATGTATTAGTGATGCACTGAAATGAAAATTCTCGACCGAAACCAAAAACCAAAACACTGAAAAAGGTTACCGATCAAACTGAATTTGTAAGTGCTTTTCATTTGCAAAAAAAAAAAAAAAAAAAAATTTTTTTAATTATTATTATTTTTTTAAATGCAACAAAAGCGCATTACATTAATTAAAATATGAAAATAAATCAAACCTGCCAATTATTAATTAGAAAACTATGCCAATCATTGGTAAAGTTGCATTCACTTCCAAAACAATTTCTTAACTTCCATATTTTTAATATTACCATGGGACAATTATTGCTGTATGTTATGTAGTAGGATAAAAACAATTTTGCATACTGTTCAGTTTCACAAAATAATCATTACTCTCTAACTCTAATCGTTAAAGAATTATGGCTTCAATATTTTTTATTTTACTGTATTTATTGCATTAACCTTGTACTGGTGGACACATTTGCCGCCAAATGACTTCTCTCGCATTCTCTTTTCGTCAAAGGTGGGACCAAGTCATTGCTTTGCAAGTCACAAATCCCAAGTCCAGACAGGCGAGTCCCGAGTCAAGTCTCAAGTCGAGACATTAAACTCCCGTGTCAAGTCGCAAGTCCAACAACTTCAGTTTTGAGTCCTTTCGAGTCATTTTAACAACAAAATGAAAATAGATTTTAATATATATAATGCAGACCCTTTCCCAAAAACTTTATTTATTTCGATAATTCCATTCAAAAAGTTAAACTTTCATAGATTATAGATTCAGGGCCCACAATTTAAACAATTTCAAATGTGTATTTGTTTATTTTTACGTAATTTGGGTTTCCAGCTCATAAAACCCACAAAATCAGGAATTCCAAAAATTTGAATACTGTGAAGAAATCATCATTTACTTCCCAGCTTTTGTAGAAAAAAAGAGAAATAAATAGGTTCACATTAAATCAATCAAAATATGGTACTTTCAAAACGATATATGTTACCCTTCAATACTTGGTTGGGAATCCCTTTGCTTTTAATCACTGCCTGGATGCGCCGTGGTGTTGAGGCAATCAGCCTGTGGCATTGCCTGGGAGTTATGGAAGCCCAGATTTCCTCGATGCTTGCTGTCAGTTCTTCGTTGTTTTTGGGTCTGGTACCCCTTTGGTGCTCCTCATTTCCCTCTTGATAATACCCCATAGATTCTCAGTAGAGTTGAGATCCGACGAGTTGGCTGGCCAGTCGAGCACTGTGATAGCATGGGCATCAAACCAGGTTTTGGTGCTTCTGGCGGTACGGCAGGGGCCAGGTCCTGCTGGAAGATGAAATCTGCATCTCCATACACATCCTCAGCAGAAGGAATTATGAAGTCCTCTAAAACATTCTGGTAGACTGTTGCAGTGACCTTGGACTTAAGAAAGCAGAGTTTACCAACACCTGCACTGGACATTGCACCCCAAATCATGACTGACTGTGGACATTTCACACTGGCCCTCAAGCAGCTTGGGTTCTGGTCTTCACCCGTCTTCCTCCAAACCCTTGGTCCTTGATTCCCGAATGAAAGGCACACTTTACTTACATCGGAAAAGAGGACCTTTGACCACTGGCCAACAGTCTAATCCTTCTTCTCCTTAGGCCAAGTTGAGACACTTCCTACAGTGGCTCAGGCTCAGAAGTGGCTGGACCCCCGAGGAACCCGACAGTTGTAGCCCATCTCCTGGATGCGTCTGAATGTGGTGGTTTTTGAAGCTGTGACTCCCGCCTCATTCCACTCTTTCTGGATCTCTGCTAGATTCTTTGAATCTTCTCTGTTTGATAATCCGCTAAAGCCCACGGTCATCTCTTTTGCTGTATCTTCTGTCCCCACATTTTGTCCTTCCATTAGACTTTTCCATTGATATGCTAGAACCTAGCACTCTCAGAACAGCCAGCCTGCTTAAGTATGAACTTTTGTGTCTTACCCAATGAGGGTCTTCTGGCCAGTTGTCAAGTCTGCAGTCTTCCCCATATTGAACCAAACTGAAGCAATTTAATGACACCTGGGGAAATGTGTGCAGGTGCTTTGAGTTTAGTAGATGATTAGTGTGTGACACTCAGTTTAAAACATTTATGGCCTGCAAAATTTGAGCTGATTTCTTCACAGTATTCCAATTTTTTAAATTCCTGATTTGGTGGGTTTTATGAGCTGGAAGACCATCTTATGTAAAAATAAACAAATAAATACTTGAAATTGTTTAAAGTGTGGGCCCTGAATCTATAATCTATGAATTGTTTTACTTTCTGAATGGAATTATGGAAATAAATACACTTTTCCATTATATTCACATTTTTGGGAAAGGGTCTGTATTTATATATTTAATTAATATGTATACATTATATACTGCATTTATATATTTAATAGATTTTAAAATCCATATTTATTTATCAAAACAAAGTTGATCAACAAGTGCACTGTACTTTTGTAAGAAAACTAAGAGGCTCATCAAAATGTTTGCACCTTCAAAGCCAATCATCAAGGGGAGGCTTAGTTTATTGCCCCTTCAAAATCGATCGATAGTATGTTTTCAGTTATTTTATAAAAATGCTGTGCTATGACTTACCTTTTCTCCCTTTATTTCTGAAGTGACAATAAACAGACCTGCCACAAATAAGAATTTGCATCCAGTAGTGCTGTAATTCATAATCAAGTATTCTACTGACAATTCTATTTGAATAATCAAGTATAAGGATAAAATATATTTTTGCTTGGTTAAAGACCAATTCTGAATAACATGAATACATTGTCATATAGCAGGAAAGTGCATTTTCTTGTCTACAAACATTTCTAGTTTGTAAGGTTTTTTTTTTTGGGGGGGGGGGTTCAGGATACCATTACTTTAGGTAGTGTGTCAAAGAATGAGCGCTTTGTCAATTCCATCAGGGCGTAAACTGTCTAAAGAGAATAAAAACTAATTACAGCAATAGTAGCATGGTATACCTTTGGCATAAAAAATAATCAGTAAGATCTGCAGCATTATGTTGTCACTTTTCATATTCTCCGATACCATAAAAATAGGTGACACACATAGCGATAGAAAGAGAAGCTATGAATTTTAGTTCCCAGTGCTTTGGTCAAAGTAGCAAGTCTTCAAGTCCGAGCGAAGTCACGAGACATTGCTGTTCAAGTCCAAGTCGAGTTGCAAGTCTTGTAACATATTCCCAATTTGAGTCTAAAGTCATCAAATTCATGACTCGAGTCAAAGTCATGTGACGTGAGTCCATACCTCTGCTTTTCGTATTTCCTCTATCCACTATTGCTGCTAAAAGGATGTAAATTCCCTATTATCGGACTAATAAAGGTTATCTTATACTCTAAATATTTATTATATTCATGTAATTTTAAATTTATAGGCCCATTTTTTTCAAGTGACATAGCAGCGGTGATGTATTAATGCATTTCCGGTTTCCGGTCATTATCAAACCATGACTGTCGGCCGTGTGTAAAATACTGACGTCCCAGTCAATTCAACCACACAGTCAGCAAAGCCTGATGGCATTGCTTGCTAAGAGCAAATACTTCTTAACTATGGAGTGTACAAGCTCATGCGCTGGCCGTGGTAACGCTACGCGCTAGCAACAATAGTCTACATGTTATTTCGGCCGTTTAAGTTGGGTGACAAAAGTCTTTCAGTCCGAAACCGAAAATGCAATTTCAGCCGCTGATAATGTATGTTTTTGTCTTGTCTTACCACTTTGTCCAGTGAACTGTCCTGTCCATTAGTAGAGGCAATCATTGGACTACATTCAGAGGAGTTACTGGTGTAGTTGGATTCTGACCTCTTGCTTGGACTCTGTCAATGAAAAAAATGAATGAATTAATTGACTCAATTCTTTCCATTGTGAGAACCAAAACACCGGCAGAACATAAAAAAAATAAAAAATCAGACTCACCAGTCTGAGTTCCAGTTCCTCCTTCAGGTCTTTATGAAGCTCTTGTAGATGTAGGTGCTCACATAGTAGGCTTTGGTACCGGGAGCGCTCTTCAATTAACTCTTTCTGTAGTTTTTCTGTGTTTTCCACCTGGGCTTTAATCTCTGATAACATAAGTCATATTTTCTTGATCATTAAGAAAGACACAAACTTTGACTTGCTTCTTACCTGTTATCTGTTGTTTTTGTTCCAGGATGAGCTTGATAAGGTTATCCTTTTCATCATTCAGCAAGCTGTTCTTCATATTTAGCTCCTCTACCACCTGGTCAGAAACAGTGTTATTAATAATGGCAACTGAGAAAAGGAAACCAAAAATGAATACATAGCAATAATCGTATTGCTAATCGTAGTATTACTGTTGTTTTTGTTGTTGTACAAGCAGTGTACCATTTAAAAAAAGTTTAATGGCAAGTTTCAAAATATTGCCGATTTGTGGAATCCTTGGGCAATATATTATTTCATTTCTATTTCGTGTTCTTTTAGTAGTACTGTATTATTGTTGTTATTAAGCATGTAAGCCTGGCTAAATATTACGAATGGACACAGATTTTCTCTATCTACCAAAATTGCATGCAGCCCTAGCAGCAGACAATGACAGCATACAATAGACTTACCAGTGACCTTTGGGGAGTCCTGGGGACACACACAATGTAATAACAAATCCATGAAGACATACAATAATAAAACAAGGGGGAAAGGAGGAGACTCGCCTGTTGTGTCTGCTCCTTGTAAACGTTGTTCTGATCCTCCAGGACTTCTTTTTGTTTACGGGTGTTCTCCAGCTCCTGCTGAAGGAAGGAGAGCTGCTCCATTAGTGAGGGGAGCGCTTCTGCCTTGGTTCTGGTCTTCTTCTCTGATCTCTGAAGGTTTTCTAACTCTTTGCAGTGTCGCTCTCTCTCTATATCTTGGGTCTTCGCCGCGGCATTCAATCTCTCATTGAGCTCTCTGACGTCTTTGTGCTGTAGGGGCGTGCAAACACATGGTGTGCATGTGATGTGACGACAACACCCAATTACACTTTTGTAAGTTGGCTCTGTTTTCTCATGGTAGACATCCAATATCTCACACACATTTTACATAACACTGGGCGGTAAAACATAGAGAAATGAGACACTATGGCAGCTACTACTAATACTAACACTAATATCATTAATTTCCCACATTCCTAGTGAATTTCATGCACCTAATTGTATTAAGTCATTTCTGCAAATTCCAACATGCTTTGAGATGAATTCGTCTGATAAAAAGGACACAGTACAGAGGTACTTCCTTAGCACTGCAGAGGCTTCTTCAAGCAAGGCATCAAACCACAATATTGATTGCAGAGCTCGGTTACTGTCCTCTATTCCTGTTCACTGATCATATAATACAGTGGACCCCCACTATTCGCAGGGATAGGGCCGCGAATAGCGAAAATCGGTGGATAATTGACACCCATTATAAGTCCACTGAAAAAAACTTTTTTAAACGCAATTTTTTTTTTTAATAAGGGGGGGGGGGGGATAAACCGCCAATAAAGAAAACCAAGAAAAAAATGACGAACCATGAGTATGCAGGGATTCACTGTATACTACTTTAAAAAACAACATACCCCAGCAACATAATGCTCTCACCTGCTCTTCTATCTTGAGTTGCAACTGCATAATTTTGTTCTCCATGCCAACACTGAGATTTTTAAAATGCTCCACAGAGCGTGCCTCAACTTTGAGCTTCTTTAACTTCTTCTTGGCCAGTATGCGACGCACACAGGACTGCAGCAGTATGATGTTTGTTCGAGTGCGTTGATAATGCTGCCTGGACAGCCAGCCTTTCACCCACTTTTGGATGACCAAAGCCTTCTCTTCATACAAAATCTGTAAGGAGATGATTATCACAACATAAATAAGCAAGTTCTTAAAAAGGAGACGTGCAAGACGTTTTGTCACACTTGAGCTATGAGGATCGGTCGCCCCTTTAGTGATAAAACCTTTCACTGTTCTGGGAAGACTATATTTTGAAGTGTGTCTGCAGTAATTTGTGTCCATTCAGTCACAAAAACATTTGTGTGGCCAGAGTTGTTGGATGAGAGTTCTTGGCATTATACCAGCGCAGGCCTCAACTGCCAGGCTGGATGATATTTTGAGAAAGATATTTGAATACAATCCAATTTAAAATGATGAATTCTTGCTGTCATTACCTTATAGTACAGCTTTCTGGCTACATACGCCCTGAAGAAGCACTGAATGACAACAGATGCAGAGCGCAGCTTTTGGTAGCGTATTCTGGCCGCCCACATTCGAACATTGCGCTGAATGACAACAGCTGCTTTGGTTCTCCGCAGAAAATGAACATAACTGAAGGGGGGGGGGGACAATTGTAACATGTCAATTCAAATATCTTCATCGACTGTTTATGAATCAATCTGCTCACCAGCGTGCCTGGTGACCGCGCACATGTTTTTGAAGGGTGATGGCAGATTGCTTCATCCTCAGATATTTTTTACGTGCCAGCCAACATCGAATAGTCTTCTGGATGCTGACACAAGCCCTGCGTAGCTGCTCAGAACGCAGCTTTTCCAAGTACGCCACCTGGCCAGCTCTGAAGAAGATCTTGTTTTTACCAAATTGATACAGGTTCTGGTCCTGAGAACAAAAAACACATTATAGCATCATCAATATAGGCATAGTTACGACTGAGGTCTTGGCTATAATTCACACCCGGATGAGCTTTTTCAGGAGATTTTGGCAGGTCAGTTTTCCATCAGGAAGCACATCCTTTTGTTTCATAAGGACCCGGTAACGACAAAAGAATTCCTGATAGGTCCATCTGCAACATTCATAAACATAGGTCTATTCATTATATACCCTTATCTTTGTCTATTCAACATCTGTAGTTTCATTTTCACAGATGTGCCTCCTCAGATGCTACCTTGATGGGAATCCAGCTGCCGAGATTCGGATTGTATCCAGGATCCCACATGCTCGCAACTGCTGCACTGCCCTCAAAGGGTCCAAGCTTTATAAAGTTGAACATGTGCTTGTAAAATGAAAGAGTCCCTTGTAAAGATAGGTGAGAAAAAAATCCTAATCTCCCCCTTTACCTGAATGGCACTTTATGGTCGTTTGGTTTAATGCACCGTACATAGTGAGGAGTCGTAGCATTAAGCGTGTCCATCAGCAAGTGTAGAGAGTGTCGAAACTGTAAGATAGAGGGGATACACTTTAAATAAAACAAAAGAAGACTGACATAGAGACATTCCACACACAGACAGTAATTAGAAATGTAATTTTATTTTGACTCATAAAAGCAACCATTTTATAAACATGATGCATAACAAGAACCATATCTGTCAGCAGCTGTTTTGCTTCATTTTGTTTGTTACAGTAGTCAAATAAAAAAGGGACTGTGATTGTGATCTATTACCACTAATAGTTACAATTCCAGTGATCAGCTGTTTCTGAACTCACCTGCAGTCCCACAGTCTTCTTATTACCTCTCTGTGACAGACCAAATCTTCCCGTAATGCTGGTAGTAGATCTGTTGGTGGAACTTGTTGCCTTTTCATTTCCCACAAACAGCTTCAGCAAGAAATGAAACTGAGAACAAAAATGAGAAGTAGTTTATGACAGTGGCCACCAGGAGGCACTGTTTTGGATTTCAAGTACAACGTGAACGTGTGGGCTATTTCCTCCAATAGTGCTGGCAAAACAATTCTAGGGTGTGTGCCCATTTAAAAAAAAATTAAAATAAATAAAAAATAATAAAAAATATATCTAGCATGCATTTCCTACTGAATTTTAAGTTGAACGGTACTGACAATGACTTCCTTTAAATTACCGATGGACAGCCATTATGACTAAAAGCAAATTCTTCCACTGTACACCAGAGCATTGGTCACAAATGATTTCACCTTGCTTTTTTGTAACACATGTATTTGCTCCTCATTGACTGTGTCCTTGTTTTTCTCTAGGAAACCATCACAATGGTACTCCACCTGGGCACAAAGAATCAGGTCACAAAGTTATGGGGGGGAAATGAGCAAAGGTCATAATAATCATACTGAAGCTGGCTGACTAAAAATTGTTCCTAATACAGTACAACCAAATGTTGTGGTGAAAAAGTCAATATTGGCGTTGGCATTAAAACTAAATATAATTACTTTTTCACACAGACTTTTCTTTGGAACATTTGAGTCATCCACACTTCCATTTCAACACCGTTTGTTCTCCAAAGGGAAATGATGCAGTGCATGGAACGTATTTTCAATGAAGTGAGCTTCTGTTTTCCTGTTTAGGTGGCTAGAGTATGAATGGATGAGAATAGGCCAGGATTTTTTGTGCTTTTAAAATAGGAAATGAAGTGCATTCAACAACTTTTTAGATACCAAAACTTAAGCAATTATCTACCTTGTCTGCAAAGTGGTGGATGATGAAAGCTCGATTTGATAACCTCGGTTTATCGAAGTGAGCGTTCTGCTTCAACAGGGTGTTGTACATTTTCTGACACCATGTGCCATCAGAGCCTTTGGGCATCTGTGGAAACAGGAAGAACTGACCCATATTAGCCACTGTCTTTTAACCATGTAGGTGCAGCCTGTGGAAAAGACTTGCAGACATCCGCTAAGCATTAAACAATTTTCAACAGCTGCCGTCTATGATCTTAATTGAAGGAGGTAAAGGTTCCTCCAGATTGATTCTAAAAAGCACAGCATGACATTAGACTGCTGCCAAATGTGCAAATCAGATAAGCTGCAAATGAAATTAGGTTTGGCATGAGAAGTTCAGATTCTGCATATTCAAAGCAAATTCTGGTATATTCAATACAAATCTCTCATTATAAAAGAATATGTTTTTTTTGTGGTGTTTATATTTCTATCATGACAACGTGTGGTTTCTCATCAAATGGGTACTATCCATCATTTAAATTTTTTTTTTTTTTAAAAAGCAGCATTATACTGCGCAGATGCACAAAATTAAGCAACCAAATGGATGACAACCCAAAAAATATCATCTCCTTGGCAAAGGTAGAGCAGCATTTTACTTTGCCCTCCTCATCCAGAAGGTCCAGGATGCCTAACTTGGCCTCAATGAGATTGATGCATGGCTGGTTGTCATAGAAGTCGATCAGGGTCCACGGAATCTGCTCTTTCATGTACTCTTCTTGCTCCAGTTTGAAGACATGCTGAAGGCATAAGTGGCGGCAGTGTTTTACACACGTTTTGACTAGACAATAAAGGATGTAGAACAATAAACATACAAGGTTGAACTGCTGCTGGAGCTTCTCATTGGCATAGTTTATGCAAAACTGCTCAAAGCTATTGATATCAAATGTTTCAAACCTGGGGAAAGAATAAATGGAAAGTGTGGAGAAATCAAAATGAAAGAGAAAGTACTATTGCCATAACAAAACAGACAAGAGCTACTAACTGAAAGACAACAACATACCCATAAATGTCCAGAACGCCAATAAATGAGTGTTGTTTAACTGCTGATTTGAGCACATTATTTATACAGCCTACAATCCATCTGAAAAGTCTTGCATAAATGTGCTTAGCAAGGGCGTCTCTGCCATTGACCGCATTGGTCTTGGAGACACCCTTGACGTATGTTTCTGTGGTCGTCTGGAGTTTCCTGTGGCAGAGCCAGTGGGCCATTTCTTCACAGGGCACCCCCATCAACTCACAGAACACCACCAAGTCGGCATTGTCTGGCTGAAAACAAACGAGGTAAAGACAGAAGTTTCCTAAAAGAAAATGCCCCTCGACCCTCCACCCACCCTCTTATGTTGTTTGTGTTTACCAAAATGCTGCTTCTGTCCCCTGAATGATCTTTCACTTCTACATTGCTAAGATGAAGAATAGCTGCCAGAATCTGGAACATTTCCATCTGATTGCTTTCACCGATTCCTAAAAAGGACAGCAGAAACTCCACAAAATCCACAATAATCCTTTTTGGTACAGAAACATTGTTGGCAAGACTAACTAAATCAGTAGAATGCAGTAAATGGGATGGGTCTGCCTGTATTTTTTTTTTTCGAGTTCAGAGGTTACAAACACAGAACAAGTGCACCATGTATCAGTTGGTGGTTACACATGCACAACTGTACCTGTAAATGAGTGCATCCCCTTTGAAAAGTAAGCTTTTTTTTAATCAATATTTCAGTGAGCACAAGAACAATATTGAGAATTTTGATGTTTATTACAATCACCTGTGGTTGAATTCCTATGAGTTCGATTTTTTCAAAAGTGTAGTTCTGCTAGACATTCATTGGTGTCTACTCATGTTTGCAAAATTAAATTTGACTGTGAGCACATCGACACATCTAGTTTGCTACCATTGGCTTACATTTGTGGATTTTTATTTATTTTTTGCTGTATAGCATGCCACAGAAAATATTGATTCTGAACGGAAATGCAATGTCTTCTTAAAAATCTGTTGGGGGTCACTCATGTATGTCAAGTGCCTGTACTTTTCAAATGACCAAGACTCACCTAATTGTGAAAAAGCTCTCCTTGTGTTCCACATATCTTTGGCATCATCCACTCCATCAATAACTGGATTGTGACCCTGGTTACTGTAGTGGAAATCATCTGCTTCACCTTGAAACAGCAGACAAATAAGTGATAAACATTGGTATGATTACAAGCTCTTTAAGGAAACATTTAAAAATCCTAATCAAGTTAAGATGTTGTTTCTAAATTCCATCCATCCATCCATTTTCCGTACCGCTTATCCTCACTACGAGCGTGCTGGAACCTATCCCAGCTGACTCTGGGCGAGAGGCGGGGCACACCCTGAACTGGTCGCCAGCCAATCGCAGGGCCCATATAAACAAATAACCATTCGCACTCACAATCACACCTATGGACAATTTAAAATCTTCAATGAAACTACCATGCATGTTTTTGGGATGTGGGAGGAAACCGGAGTACCCGGAGAAAACCCACGCTGGCACAGAGAGAACATGGAAACTCCACAAAGGCGAGGCCGGATTTGAAACTGGGTCCTCAGAACTGTGAGGCATATGTGCTAACCAGGCGGCCAGCATGCCGCCGTTTCTAAATTCCACTTACCTAATTTGAAGGTTTTAAACTCTGGTAAATGAGAGGAGGCACATAGCTGATAAAATATGTGATAGTTCCGTTCTCCATGGGCCTGGAAGTAAAGCAGACATGTATTTAAATAAATGCATAATTATTCACGTAGATTACATCCAGAAAAAAAGAAAATAGAGATGGATATAAAAACTACAAAACTAAATTCATCTGACACGTAAAAGGTACCTGAAAAACAACTCTTGACTTTTCCAGTAAATAGGTCCTCATGTGAGCCCCAATGATACGATGCTTCTTATCAAACCCAATCTCAATGTACTTCCCAAAGCGACTGCTGTTGTCGTTCCTTGTTGTTTTGGCATTCCCAAGAGCCTAAAAGAAATACAAACAGGCCTCTCAATAACGTTTGCCATTGGGCCATACCACACATTTCATTAGGCACACTTGCACAATATGAGGAGAAAAAACACTCTTTACAAAAACGGCAATGCTCAATTTTCATTGACACTGTGAGAGGGGTATACTGTAGATTAAACAAAATGGTATGTCTAATTTTGGGTGGCACTTCATTCAGGGGCAAGTAAGGGACACAATTAGGAAAGGTTCTCAGTATGATTCAATAAAGATCTACACAGTGTTAATGAAACTATTAGCATCAAGCACTATTATATTTTAAAGGCAGAATTTTTGATGCAGCTCTTATTAGATCTCATTAGATTGTGTAAGTGTACCTCATGACATATGCTAATGACCTTTATAACTTCATGTATTCTGCAGCATTAACCATCACCTCCATGATGGGATTGGAGGCCAAGACTCTCTCCTCAATATCAGCCTCACTTGAGGCGCCGCTGACTGTAGCAAAGTAACGCATGGCATACTTAGCAGAGACGGTTTTTCCGGCTCCTGACTCACCACTCACTATTATGGACTGGTTCTGTTGATCTCTACATGAAGATGTAGGAGATATATTAAGAAACAAGAATAACTTTCAGGTGGTACTAAGTCAAATGATTATATATGTACAAAACCTGGCCATCTGTTTGTACGCTTCTTCGGCCACGGCAAAGATATGGGGGTCCATGTCAGCCATGTTCTGCCCACTGTAGGCATGGATGATATCAGCCTCATAGATAGGCAAATTCTCATAAGGATTCACGGCAACAAGAACAATGCCTGTTTATACCAGAGAAAGGTCTCAGTGAGTCTAAATGACAAGACAATACATTTGAATTATGATTCAAAGCACAACATTATGACTAGCAATGAGATCCTACACAGTAACTGTACCATTAAGCCTTCTTTACAAAGATAACCATGGTCATTGTGAATTATTGACCTCCACCAAGGAGGTTACAGCAACATCATGGTTGGTCGTCCATTTTTTTTTTTTTTTCATGTGTTGGTGTGCAAAATCCTGTTCACAGTTTTTGATATATCAACATGGATTTATTTCCATGACGTGTATCTTCATTTTAATTTGGTGAGAAACGGGCAAAGAACAATTGTAACCCTTTACAAAGCACATACTAATAATTAGAACCCTAGAAATGTTTAGAGTACATTACACAACCTTTTTATTTTTTACAAAATGATCCATTTGACTTAAGTTTAGGTTAACAAATATGGTTCACTGCCTATAAAGGCCATGGAAATTCTCGATGATGGGTGAAACTTGTTTAAAAAAAAAAATGGTGATGTGTACACTCCGTGCAACTGCACACTGAGCGATGCAGCCTAATGTGATTGAACTGGACAATCGCAAATTAATCGGCAACTCACACCAACACACCTGGCAATTGACCCTTGCACACATACACAACTATGACCTCTGCTGTTTGTATCAGGAAACAATGTTTTGAGGCTTCACATCCAGTATACTGTACTGTATTATTGTTTTATTGAGCCACAAACAAAATGGCACTATTGTCGAGAAATAAGTGGATTTCCCTGGCTGCTATAGCTTTATTAAAATAATAAAAAGTGAGGAAATGGACAAGAAATAAAGGAGAGAGTGTGGATAATTGAGAGGATGTTGACAACGATCACCCTATTCCATGACTGCACTCGCGCATTTCGGCAAGCTCCGTGTTTTGCTTTTTAGCGACAAGTACATATGACATTTAAAAAAATATAGCTATTTATTTTTTAGGGGTGGGACTGTAATACAGTAATCCCAATTAATTAATTACAAACAAATCAATCAGTTAAAAAAAATAGCAAACAACGCAGAACATTTGTCAGTGCACGATTTCCTGTTACACTGACTACATTGACACACACATCAGAGCTCAGCTACCAAAATGGAGGAACTGGATGAAACAGAGTTGCTCGGACTGATGGGAGACAAATCTAATAATTAATTAATTCAAATAGTAGAATACTGTACACTCTCAATATGACAAAGTGCAGTTTTACATCACCGTAAACCGAAAACACAATAATAAACATATTGTTAAAGGTATACGTCTCTGACAATGATCAAAACTGCGCTTTATTTGTCAATAGGTGCATCCCAAGTAATTAAAATGAGAAAACATCATCTATTTCTGTAGTTCAATTAAAAAACATATAGTCAGTCCACATTTTATTTATTATTTTGATGATTTTTTGTTTTTAGCTTAAATCTAACATAAACCCACATTTTACCATCTCAAAGAAATTAGAATGTTACTTCAGAAACAGTCAAAAGGTTTTTAATATGGAAATGAGGTTGAAATTGGCCTTCTGTAAAGTATCTTCTTGTGTTTAATGACTGTATAATTTATGAGTTTCATTTTTGGAATTGCAATGCTGAAATACAATGAACTCTCCTACAGTATTCTAATTTACTGAGATGCATCTGGATATACTGTTTGTAAAGACAACCTTTTTGCTACAGCTCTTGTATTCCCATTAGATTGTGCAGGTGTACTTAATGGCGTGACCAGTCAGAGTGAACAAGAACTGTACAGTACAGCACTAATATTCTAGCGTGTGTTCCTTTAAGAGCATCCTACCCCACAATAATCAGCATAATATAGCTGAAATCAGAGCAGGCAGTGAGCAGGACTCCAAAGTCTACAGAGACAGAGATAGCGTGAGTGTGAGTCAAAGAAGATGACGCGCATTACCACAGTACGTGTAAATCAGCTTGGAGTCGATGAAGCGCACTTTGATGTTGTGTAAGACTGCCGGTTCATTGAGGTAGCTGAGAGCTGTGAGGTCATTTTCCCCGACCAGGATGTTGGGGTTCCTTAGTGGTGGAAGGTTGTTTGTTCGGCGGTCTACTTCGTATTCCACCTCCTATAAACACAGGACACAGTTAGGAGCAAGTAGAAACAGAAAAGGGTGCTCAGAGGAATATTCAACCCAGCATAAGAGGCGGTGATTTACAACTACTGAGCAACTGTCTTGTGCAACATAGCTTTGCCTTAAGTCACTACACCTGCATGCCCCAACTCGACATGACAGCACCATCGTCAAATAGTTTTAACTAGTGTGTTCATCCATGTCTGCCCTTCTCTTGTGAAGCGACTGTGGTGCATGCGTTGTTTTGAACACTTAATTCGTTTAGCTCCCAGTTGAGTGGCTACGGAAGTGAATACACCCTCGGTATCATTTAACCAAAACCTGAAATATGTTTTTTAATGTGACCAAGGTTCAACGTTTGGCGGCAATTTCAAAAGGCACGTTGTACAAAATCACCACCGGCATCACCAGAACAACACAATTCCCACAGTGAAGTATGGTGGTGACAGCATCATGCTCTGGGTTTGTTTGTTTTTCCCAGCTAGAACTGAGGCCTTAGTCAAGGTGGAGGAATTCTGAACACTCCCAAATAGCAGTCGATTTTGAACCACAACCTTCAGATATCTGTCTGGCAAAAAGCCGATGATGGAAAGGAATTTCATCTTTCAGTATGAGGATGACCCTACGCATATACTGTAGCATCGAAATCAACAAAATAATGCTTTCTTCAACAGAAGATCGTGTTGGAGTGCCCCAGCCAGAGCCCAGACTTAAAGCAATTGAAAATCTTTGGGTGAGCTGTGAAGAGAAACCCTCGCAATTTGAAACAATTGTGGCACTTTTGCAATGAAGATGTACCGTAAAATTTGGTCCATTGAGAGCACTGTTGTACAAGCCGCACACATAAACAGCACATATAGCACATACAAATACGATAGAAAACTAAAACTGACAACATTACTGTAGGAAACATAAACAGGAGCTCATGGGGAGAGGCTTGATTGCCTTTTTTTAATGGCCATTTGAACCGCATTCAACTTGAAAGCTGCATCATAGGCATTACATCTCATTTTTGGCATGATGAGGGTGCCCGGTTGAGGACAGCATATCTGAATACTGAGCTGTAACACGTCCCTATTGAAAGACTCGGTCTTTGATTCATTTGTGAGGAAAGAATGGGACGATTTTTTGGAATTCAATGACTCCCTAACCATATCCCCATCTCTGCTGTGGGAAACCGGGAAATCTGGAATGAGAGGTCAAATCATATCATGCTCTTCGTACAAGAAAAAGCAAGAACTAAGATTAGAAAATGAAATTGAGGAAAAAATTAAACATCTCACAGAAGAATATGCAATTAATCCGACAGAAACCAACTTCAAAAGGCAAAACATAAATTAGACGTGATCTTATCAAAAAGAACAGAATTTCTACAACCGTTAAGCTACTTTGAGTACAATAATTTGGCATATTTCTTGCGAACCAACTTCACTGCAATAAAGAAAAATCATTAATGACAGTCATTCAAGATTCGAACGGCAGCTGTGCACAGTCACCGCTAGAAATAAATGAAATATTTTAGAATTATTACAGCATCTTATACGCATCTTCGAGCAACTCGGAACAGAAAGAAATTCAAACTTTTATTCAAGATCTAAACATTCCTAAATGAAACACAGAAATTAAAGACAGACTTGATGCTCCTTTAACCATCACAGAATTACATAATGCATTAAAAAAATCATTAATACAATGGATTGCAACTTTATACAACTCGCCAAAAGCGACAGTCACCATAAATAGGATCACATCACAAAGTTTTACTCTCCAAAGAGGAACCAGAAAAGGGTGTCCACTTTCACCAATGCTATTTGCAATATTCATCGAACCTCTTGCTACCGCTATACGTCAGAGTGCTAATATTAAAGGTATCTGCTCGCCAGTGACAGAACACAAAATCTATTTGTATGCTGATGATATTCTTCTTTATTTACAGGAACCCAAGTCATCTCTTCAGGCAGTCTTCAATCTCATTAAACCATTTTCACAAATATCAGATGACTCTATCAACTGGACAAAATCAACAATACTCCCAATAACAGCAAATTCATAGAATCTTGCAAATCAAATCCCAGATTACCCCATTCCTATAGGAAACACCAGGAAAGATTTCAAGAAAAATCTGTCATTTTAACAGGAGTATGTTCATTGTCTGTAAGCACTGTATGGTATCCACTGTGACTTACAGTGCCATCGTCCAGCAGTAGAAATAATGTCTGGTCACCAGGAGTGTAATCTCTGAGTAGCTTCGCTGACTTCCACACTTTCACGGCGTCCGGGAGCCATACACGGGCATGCTGGTGGACAAGTGTGAGAGAAACCAGGTCAGAAACATTCAACCTTAATTACAGTTATACAGTAAATATTTTTTAAAAATCGGCTAACAATGGAGTGTATGGAACCTTTTTGGGTATAATACAGCGGGTCCTCTGTTTAAAACAGCGTCCCGTTCCCATGGCGAATTTGTATGCAAGTCGAAACATACAGTGACAGAAAAGTATTTGTCTCCTTCTCAAATTCTTATTTTTTTGCATAGTTTTCCCACTTTAATGTTTAAGATCATCAAACAAATGTAAAAATCAGACAACGATAAACCAAGTATACATAACAAGCAGTTTTTAAATAGTGATTTTATTTAATAAGGAGAAAAAAACCTATTCAAAGCTACGTAGCCCTGTGTGGAAAAGAAATTGCCCCCCACCCCCCTTTTTTTTTTTAATCATGAATTAACAGTGTCTAATCACATTTTTTGCCACAAAATGCCACAATTTAAAGAAATTCAAGAACAGAATAGTAATTTACATCTATCAGTCTGGAAAGAGTCACAAAGCCATTTCAAAAGCTTTAGGACTCCAGCAAACCATGGTGAGAGCTATTATCCACAAATGGAGAAAACATGGAACAGTGGTGAACCTTTCCAGTAGTGGCTGGGTAACAAAAATGACCCCAACAGTGACGACTCATCCAGGACGTCACCAAGGAACCAAGGTCAACAGCTAAAGAACTCCAGGCCTCCCTTGGCTCAGTGAAGGTGAGTATTCATGACTCAAACACAAGGAAGAGGATGGTCAAAAATAGCAGTCATGGCAGATTTCAAGGCAAAATCCATTGCCGACCCAGAAAAAACAAAGGCTCATATTACTTTTGCGGGAAAAAAATAAAATAAAAACAACAACAAAATATCTGAATTATTCTCCAGACATTTATTTGGGAGATTATTATCTGGACAGACAAAATGAAAGTTGAACATTTTGGAAGATGTGTGTCTCGTCACAGCTAGCATAAATGTAACACGGCATTTCATAAGAAAAACATCATACCAGCTTTTCTACTTCGGGGCCTGTACAACTTGCTGTGATTAATGGAACCATGAATTCCGCTCTTTAACAGGAAATCCTGAAGGAGAATTTTTGGCCATCAGTTTGTGACCTCAAGCTGAAGCGCAACTGGGTTCTGTAGCAGGACAACGATCCGAAACAAACCAGCAAATCGACATCTGAATGGTTTTTAAAAAACAAAACAAAATAAAGGTTTTGGAGTGGCCTTGTCAAA
Organism: Phycodurus eques; assembly: GCF_024500275.1. Taxonomy (NCBI): domain Eukaryota; kingdom Metazoa; phylum Chordata; class Actinopteri; order Syngnathiformes; family Syngnathidae; genus Phycodurus; species Phycodurus eques. The sequence continues at coordinate 29,039,993 of NC_084529.1, forward strand.
GTCTGGACTTGAATCTGACTGAAATGCTGTGGCATGACCTTAAAAAGGCCGCTCATACTTTTTTTCCCGCATCTCTATTTAAATATACGTCTTTTTAATATTGCGTCCTCATCTGAGGAAGTTGAAAATAGTTAATGATCCTATTTTGACAAATTACGAACTCTAAAATACAGATATGTTTACAAAGGTAGGGAGTAAAAGTAAAAATTGATCAGACAACAGATACTGGAAAAACTTTAACTAACTGTAACAGTGAGTATTTGTATTTTGTTACCTCCCATCACGAATGGTAATACATTAGTGAAGTCATAATTACAGTAAATACTAGTTGTATGAAAACACTTCAAGAAATATAAAACAATCAAAAGAAAAACATTAGTACGCCGGTAACTGAGCATGCCCTACGTGCTACGTGATGATGTTGCGCAAACTAGTTCATTGCACGCCGTTCGTAACCTCGAAACATTATACTGTACAGTATGCAGTGTTAGGGAGTTATAATACATGCACATCTGACTCACAGTTCTGAGGACTGGTGTTCAAAGCTGGCCTCTGGCCTCAAATCTGGAGTTTGCATGTTCTCCCGTGCCTGTGTGGGTTTTCTCCGGGTACTCCAGTTTCCTCCCACGTTTCAAAAACATGCATGGTAGGTGTGAATGTGAGTGCTATTTGTTTATTTGTATGTGCCCTGCGATTGGCTGGCGATCAGTTCAGGGGGTACCCCACCTCTCGACCGAAGCCAGCTGAGACAGGCGCCAGCACACCCGCGACCCTAATGATGATTCAGAAAATGGATGGACGGATGGATGGATAGATAGATAGATATCAAAGCGCCACCTGGTGGTGTAATTTTCATTTACTTCTGAACAGTTTTTGGTACTTTTACTACAATTTGGTACTTTTCGAAATGGAATAGTCACTCATCTGGGTTGTCATATGAAGCGATAATGTCTAAATTGTGCACTTTTGTCATTAGGTCAACACGGTATGGTTTTTCCACATGCTGTGCACACATAACGCAACAAACGTTTTCTTTCTTCATGTTTCATCATCAATTTATTACTTCTGTAAAGCACAAACGTGGATAATTCCAAAATAACGATCTGCAGTATGGCTTTAATCCACTTTTTAGAGGAAACCTATGCGTACCAAACAGTATACTGACACTACCACTGGACTCCGTGCTTGAAATCAGAACACTGTCACCCCAAGTATAACGTTCCATGAGAGTTATTTTAAGTACGTCAGGCAGATACAAATAAAAGGGAAGAATAATTTAATATCCGCGTGTTTACGAGATACAGGGGGTTCAACCAAAGGAATGTTGGTGGGAGAAGATAGTTGAGTGACAAATGTAGAGAAGTCTGCTTACCTTCGTGTAAAGCTCTGAGCTTGCCATGACGTGGAGTTCAAATGAAAAGCAAATTTAGCAAGGTTTCTCTTCCTTCGTTTTTCTTCCGGACAGCAAAGCAGCTTGCGCTTGTGGAGACACTCAAAGGTGGCGTCCACCTTTACTTCAAACTAAATAGGGCGGGCTGAAGCCGGGATTTAGAGGGGCGCTAACTGTAGTTGAGTACAAATGTATCCATTTAAGAATACGCCAGCCATTTCCAATAACTTAGCAATTTCAGTTGAATTAGCTTGAAATTGTGTCTACCAAATGGCACCCGGTTTAGCATCAGGTCATTTCGACTTTTCACGTCGCATAAAATTATCTCCATAAATCTTTCCGTCTGAATTCAGTGTACGGTATCGCGGTACAGAAATCCTATTATCGGGAAATACAGGATTTCACGCAGGTACAGTCAGGTCACAGTTGTGGAATTCAATATTGAAGACCCGTGAATTTGAGGCTAAAACGCAGTTTAATAACATTGCGCAACTGGAGCGCCCCTTGGTGGCCAAGTGTACAACAACACCAAAATGGGCCCCAATGTGTAAACTGGAGCTACAGTACTACTGTAATGACATAACGATGGGGAACTGAAGTGCTGCTGGTATCCTTGTAGCCCCTGGTGCTCTTGGAAGGGTTAAAAGAGGTTGGAAAGAATTCCAGATCCAGGCACTCAGTAGGGTAACATTTAAAAAGCCTTTTTGGGAGGATGGGTTGCCCAGACATTAAAATAATCATCATTTTAAAAAAAAAAATAAAAAAAAAATAAAAAAAAAAAGTGTAACGGCCCACCGGCCTTCATCAGGGTGTTGGTAATAAACAATAATGTGCATCCATAATTATAGTGTTACTGAAAGCAGGTGTCACTCCCAGGCAGGCGTCTGACATTTGCAGCATTTCTGTGGGCCACTGGAGCCACCAATTAAAATAATGCCCAATATCATCACAGTCAGCGGCAGTTGGGAAATCTTGTTGCCAACACAATATTCATTTTTGCTACATGAATAAATGTGCACAATATTTAAGTAAATTATAAATTAGTTACTAGCACATAATTCCAGACTATGGGATTTCTATGGGCAGTCACATAAATAATGGTAAGCAAATCTAATTCATTCAGAAACATGATTTAAGGTGATCACAAGGGTGAAAAGTAAAAAATCTTCATTGTGGCCTGAATAGCTCGTAGTCGCCGACTTCAAGGAACAAATCCAAAATGTCTCTCTGTTTGAGCAGTTTAATTTTGTCCCCACCCCTGGCATCATGGCAGCTTCAACACCCAAGGTTGAGTCCCTCCCATGTTTTGCATCTTTATGTTTTGCCAAGTTTTCTATTCTAATAGCCTACCAATGCTGTGCTATGTAACCTTGTAACCTCCATTTCATAAGACCTATGTAAAGTCATCCACAAGGACATACAGCATGAGTTGTGTCGCAATTAATGAAACTGTTGACATTCTGCACCTTATCACATCCACAAATGTTTAGGTCTTAACCATATTCTCACAATATTTGCAGCTGCCACAAGGTAATTTGCCTTGAGGTCAGTGTAACCATGTGTCACGTTCAGCAGGGAAATAGCTTTCGACTAGATTATCTTAAATTGTAGGGGGCCCTCCTAAAACATAAGACTAGGGGGGTTCAAGAAAAATTCCCCTTGGAGCCAGATCATAATCAATCATTTTCTAAATGTTCTTTATGATGTTTTAATCTGGCATGCCTCTTTGCTATAGCGAGTGACAAGAGTTGTGCCGTCAACACTTTTTTGGAGTCTACAACTCAGCAGACTTCTTTTAAGCGATTGTCCTAGAGTCTGATTTTTGAATATACTATTTGTCAAATTGCTATTGCATGTTCAGATTGATTTGGGGGAAGGGGAAAGAGGAAAAGAAAAAAATTTAAATTTCAAAAAAAAAAAATTGATTCAACCTTACAGACAGACTGATAAATTGAACTTTGAGCTCACTCAAAAAGAAACTCAGAACAGATTACCCTTTGAGAATAAATTAAAGGAAGTTTAAATTATGCTTACCCATAGTTATCATGGTCTCTTTCAAAATGTGTTCCATTGGCTCACTGGTACTTCAAGTCTAGGTTACTTAAACAAACAAGTCAAAAGGGAATATAATGCAAAAAAGTATTTTATTTACAAAACAAATGGCACAGTGTGACAGTACATGCACACCCCAGACGTACAGGGAGTTTACTTCCATAAAATCCTAAACAAATCAAGTCAAACAGTGACATGACTCACAAGACTATCGGAGAGCAAATATTGCTCAAGAAAAACAGTTCAATTAAGGCCATTTGAGAGGTTGGGATGAGATGGAGCCCATGCTTCAAGTCTTTGCAGACCACTGTCAATGAAACCCATTAAAACCCCAACTGTATGCAATCAGACCAAGAGTACTTTGAAAGCATATGGACATTTATACACAGAGCAGGCGTGGGGAAGGGGGAAAAAAAACAACAACAAAAAAACCGATTTTTTTTTTAATGAACTAATAGAACAGAGGGATGACTATACGAGCATTTCTCAAAACATTTCAACTGCAGGGCATATTTTAATTTGAGAAGGTCTTTTGGCCAATAGTTGCTGACCTCTTTTCCACCAGTATAGACAAGTGCAAGATTCTTTGTGGTGATGACAACCAAGCCTCTGCACACTCATTTCCTATTGTGGCATGTATGGAGTCATGTACTTTTAAAAGTGAAAATGTTATAGCAAAACAGGGTAGCGATAACAGTCATCTCTATTTTTAAGTGCAAGATCATGTACAAGCAAGCAGGAGCATTTTGAACTTGCGGAAACTGACTTCTAAATTTCCTAGCTGAAGTGCCCATTTTTCCTCGTGTTTGGTTTGTACTTGTTTGAAAAGAATACATAGAAAGGTGAAAAGATAGCAAAAGGTAGGTGGGTTTGACTCAGTGATAGGAAGGGTAATACAACCTAAAAGAGCAAAACCATCAGCCAGCGAGTTTGCTTGCCACAATGGAGGTCTTTCTCTGAGGGAGGTCCTGAGGCGTTGGGATGTGACCGCCGGTGATCTCGGCCTTCTCTGACAGGGCTGATGGCAACTGTTTATTCTTCATTTTGGCCTTGGCCATGTTGTAGTCGCCAGAATCAAAATACTTTGGCTGGGTGACCAAGAACAAGACTTAGTACCTTTAAATCAGGACTAAATGAGAGGATTGGGGGCTGTAATCACAAGACTCACCCCTTTCTGAAGTCTTTTTCTTAGAAAATCTGATCCCCCAGGTTTGGCTCCAAGACTGGCGTACCTGGCCTTTAATTTGGCCTCTTCTGCTTTCTCCGGACTAACAACCGTATCATCCATTTCCTGTTGAAACAATATACAAAGTCAACTACTTCTACAAAATTGGCAATATGGATAAAAGTTTAAATAAAAGTCCACACCAAATTACACAGACGTGTAAAGGCGACGATGATTCTGACAAGTGGCTGCAATTATTGCTTCAGATAGGCTGGATAAAACGTCGCCACGAGGAAACGGATTTTACCAGCCAAGAACACATTCAACGTGCAGCGTTTGGCCGCAAGTTTGTAACAACAACGCTAATCACAATTGATGAATTACAAAAGTGCGTTGCATCGGAGTGGCGAAGTTTCCGCTTTACTACTAAAACGGTGTTATCTAGTTGACGAGTACTAACTTAGCGGCACCATCCTTTTGGTTGCACGACAGAAGCTAAAGGCTAACTAGCCGAATGCTAACCTCCAGCCCGTGACCAAAAGACATGCTAGCCGTATTAAGAGTTTCTTTAAAAAGAAACAATTCACCTCCTTTTCCTCCGCCGTCCTCGCTCCTTCAGCCTCCTCGGACATTGTTTTAGTATTTGAGACGCGGCCTGCTGTTCAAAAACCCAGATGTCCGACCCGGAGGGAGAAGTACTTCGTCTCTCCGCGAGCAGCAATGAGGTTGGCCGGCCGCACAAGCAGTTTTAATGTCATCAGAATCCTGCTGGGCTGCCAGGCTACTTAATCGATCCCAGACACTCCAATGGCCTGGGTGGACCCTGGATGTCTTTTATCTCGCTTGGTGACGTCAGTTGTTTATTGCCTGATAAGAACCAGAATAATAATTTTAGAACTGTTGCCTTCATGTTTCAACACTTCCCTGTGTATGAAAGTGGGACGTGAAAATGTCATTACTTTACACCGGTTTCATGAGTGCAGTTTATGTATACTGTACTATTATTGTTCTTAATCTTCATCTGCGGAAGCCTCACTCACACAGATGCTTGTGATTTCTGCCTTAAATAAATACCGTACTGTATGCTCAGTAGTAGTGCTGCATTATTGAATAGTTACACTACTCACAATAAGTTAGACATGCAGCTTTGAAATTTCAGGATGAATTTAATTGCAAAACCATTACAAGTGAACTTAATATGACCTCTAATCTGAATGCACGTGGCCAACTGTTCAGTGTGATTCAGTACTTTTTCACAACTTGCTGTTCTCTTAAGTAATAAGTTGAACAGCGAAATTTACAACACGTTTGTTTTTTTCCCAAAGAGTCCACATCTCTGGCTTTCTGTGACTCTTCAAAAGAGAGACTCTCTTTTGCCAGCTGCTGGTGACACTCTGAACACTGAACAGTTGGACGTGCATTCGAAGAATTGGAAGAAGTCCAATTAAATTAACCTGTAAAGGGAAATGGTACATTTTAGTTTCATTCTAAAATTTCACCCAAAATCCAAATTAATTCTCTGGATTCCTACCACATTACAAAAGCATACTTCTTGTCCATGTGTGTTAATATGAGTGTGGATGGTTGTCTATATGTGCCCTGCAACTGGCTGGTGACCAGTCCCAAGTGTACCCCCACCCACCCCTTGCCCGAAGCTCGGTAAGCTCAAACTCAACGAGGACATGTACTGTAGACAACGGATGCAAATTAATGAGTATGGTAGTCTGAGGATAAAAGAAGCAGCAGCAGTACTTGTTTGTTTTTCAACGATGAAGTGTTTATTCTGTCCTCTGAGGTCTTTTTTTGCAATAATGTAATAGTTTGTTATGCAAAAGGTTACTGAACTAACACACATACGAGCCTCCACACAGGTCTTAAGTGGATCAATGCGACCAGCCACTGTACACCACTTAAAACAGGATGCACTGCAGAGTCCGTTATGAAGCATTTGTAAAATGTTGGTTCCCAAACCAAATGATAGTCTACTGAAGTCAATCAACACAGTATCTTACACAACAACCAACACATTCAAATGTCTTCATCTCCCATATCTGCATCCTCTTGTAATTTCTGCAACATTTTCTCTTCCATTTGTTTGGGTTTTCCTGGAAAGGCAAAGAAAAGATTTCTCGTCATTACAATACAAGTGATACGCTCTTTCAATTCCTTGTTATTGCTGCTAGAGTCAAACTCGGGTTTACCCCAAAAGAGCAAACTGCTTTCAATACTATATATGAAAATGTACCTGCGTGTGGCGCTTTGATGAGGTGAATATTCTTCTTCACTTCCTTGATGGCCTCTTCCTTCTCTAACTCTTTGCCCTTCTTTAATCTGCAAGGTGGAGACAAAACACAATGCTAATCAAATCTACCGCATTTGATCAATATAAATAGTATTTGGATAAGTACAAAGGGAAAGACAATAAAAAGAAAGGTACAGCTGACATTGAAAGACGTGCCCACCTGTTCATGATAAACCTTGCCTGCCGTTTCCGTTTTATTTCTTCCACCTTCTTCATTGCTTCAACTGCAAAAGTGACACGGGATGGTCAATTTGAGTGATGAAAAGACAAACCACCTTGTTACTAAATGCTTTTTTTTTAAGCATGATCATTTGTCTTTGTTTTTCTTAATAGCACAGCCCAATGTGTGTACAATCATTTGCCCAATCTCATCATTTGCGCTACATCAAAAATAATATACCTATTATTTTGACACTTGGCCCTTTTTGGAAGTCATTAGATTGCACACAAGTAATTAATTAAGCTTGAGATAGGTAAGGGGTGGCAGTTATTTTTCCTTCACATATTCGTAATAGGTACATTCGTAATTTGTGAACATGTGATCAGCAGAGCCTTGTTCACAGTTCGCAACTCAGAATTTCCTCCCGAAACAATTTGTACCATACCTGTCTTGTCCCACATCTCCCGGTTATATTTAACAGGTATATTTCTGCGTTTCTCGAACTCCAAAGAGTTATCCTGGAAGACACAAGATGAACGACATAAGAAATATGCTAATCTTGCACACTATATTGTTAAATACTTTTAACTCACCACTGTCAATTCCTTTCCAGCTGCCTTCCGGAATGCTTTGGTCCATCTGGTCTTTCTGGGATTACGCTTCTTCTTGAAATTCCTATGGCATTTTGATCTGCAGAATCTGAATGTCTACAATTGTGTGTGTGTGTGTGTGTGGGGGGGGGGCGACAGTAAAATAATTATGTACCACAATAAGAATACAAAAAAATATGGATCATAAAAAATCTTGGGGCAGCTACTCTTATAATTCCATCAGTAGCAAATAATAGGTGTGTTTAAAAAAAAAAAAAAAACATCAAGCGCAATAAAATAAACTTTGATCAATATGAGTAATTGAAACTTACAATACAGGTGCATTTCACTCCGCTAGTATATTGAGGAAAACAATTTATGTTAGTAATACAAACCAAAGGTTACACTATTATGCACTATACATTATATATGTCTGGTCTTCCCATGTCTAAATCTCTAAAAGCCTCCAGTTAGGACAAAAAGACTTTTGACGAGGACAAGAAAGTTCGATCATATTACCCCCAATTCTGGCCAACTTGCATCGGCTCCGGGTCTACTTGAGATACGAATTTTAGGTCCCGTTACTTACTCATGCAATATTACATGGGTTAGCACCCTTCTATCGCGCTGACTTAGTTGTATGGTATATTCCGTTCCGAAACCTACGTTGGCAAAACACTGGTCTTTTGGTGACTCCGAGCGCCAGAAAGAAGTCTTCAGACTGTCGAGCCCTTTCTATTCGGGCTCCAGTAGTCTGGAATGTCCTCACTGTGGCTATTAGACCTGATACCTCAGTAGAAATGTTTGAATCGCGACTTAAAACTCATTTCTACTCTTTGGCATTTAGTTCAAAGTACACGCAGGCCTGTTTCACTGCCGCTTGTCCTATCTCCTCCGCCCTCGTCTCCTGCTCGGAGAGAGGGATAGGTGACATTGACCGAATCTGAGGCTGTTGCTGTTTGGGTTCTGCACCGACCAACTGGGACAAAATCTGAGGTAGACCACATCCTCCGACATCAACTGCAGCCTGGTCATCCTGGAAGGGGGATCCCCCCTACCTGTCCATTCTCAAGGTTTCTTTTTTCCCCAAATGGAGTTTTAAAGTTTTCCTTGCTCGATTGGGGGATTTAGATTAGGGGATGTTGTCATTCGTTGCCAACTGTGGCCCTTTGAGACTCTTTTGTGATGAAGGGCTTTGCAAATAAACTTGACTATGAATTCACTAAATGTGAGTGAAATATATCAAGATTTCTTCCGATATATTTTTCTTAATTTGTATGATTATAGTTCACAGCTAAGAAAAACCCAAAATTGACCAGTTGATGAAATTAAAATACTGCATTTATTTATTAATTCAGCCATCTTCCCAATAGCCGACAAAGCTCACATACATACATCTAGTGCTACGCGAAAGAATCAGTTCAGTCGTACTTCACATTTTGGCACAACACATTTGCATTCAAATATTTAAACTTTTATTTGGGTACAATCTTTATTTAATGTGTTCAATTGTTTCTTCCTATATTTAGGTGCAATGTTAACGTTGAAACTGTGCACAATGTTACAGTGGCTTACAATAATATCAAATATACTTTTAAGGAATAATGAACACTTAGGCATACTACATTACTGTAGCGGTGTATTTTTCTTTTTCATTGAAAGTTAGTTATGGTGGTGGTACATGGCGAGCTCAGTATTTTTCGAGTTAGTACTTGGTGTAAAAAGTTTTGAGTACTGCTGCTGTACTGTAATGTACAGAGGTTTCCTCGATTCACGACTTCGTTCCTATGCCGGCTACCGACCAGAATGTGTACGTAGATAGAAACACCTTAATGTTCTGCTTCTTTTTCTTCTTGCTTTGACTCGATTTAGATTTATTTTGATTCCTCAAAAATGCCGCTCTAGTTTTTCCCACTTTGTTGGTTGTTCCTGTCTTATTACTCCGGGTGTATATTCAAATTGCCGTTATGACAATGTAGGTGTCAGTGGAATTTCCACGTGTTCACCTTTAGGAGGCGCACGTTTCCATGTGAAAAGCCAAATGTCGAGGAGCCTGAGCCAGTTAAAATTCCTGGGCCCCACCCATCACATCGACGCACCAAAACGACCCCGTGGCAAGATCAAACGTTAACCGCCCACTAAAAACCACGTCCACGTTAAAACATGTCCGAGTCCATCTCCTCAGCGTCAGTCTTATTATTATTTTTTTTATTCTTACAATCTTCGCACTAAGTCCACGTGAGCGGGTTACATTAGCATGCTAGCTTTAGCCGAACACATGAGGGGCTGACAGTATGTTCGAACGCGACATGACTCGACTGTTGACGAGCAGAAATTGTGTCATACCTTGCAGTCATTTCGCACAAACATAACTCCGTGTCCCGGGTACACCGGACCCGAGCAAAAATAACACTTTTCGATGCGCATCTTCACAGCAAAAGTGCTGCGTGCTACGCGTAACAACAAGACCGCACAGTCGCACACGCTCACTGGACTTCTACTTCCGTTTCACCGACTGAACACTGAACTGTTGATTGCAATACTTACTGCCCCCTGCTGGACATGTGCCTAAATACTGTACCCGCGCAGACAGACAAGCGAAGTTATGTAATGTAAGTACAAAAATATGCAAGATTTAGGTATTATTGCATATGCTTGAAACCTCCTGTTATGTTTGTTTCTTATGTACACCAAAGATGATCATGAGTCAATGCCAAGAGGTACGTTTGAGTAAAATGGACATTTATGTTTTTGCCTATAAACTACTGAAAACGTAACTGTCAAATTCCCAAATACAAATATATATTTTTAGAGCATTTTTTGGAATATATGAAAAATGGACAAAATACCCAAAAAGATCCAGTGTTTTTTGGTTTCTTCCCCCCCCCCACCCCCACCCACCAAAGCTTTTTGTATACAGACGTCCAATTTCTATTCTGTTTAGGGTCGCAGGGGAACTGGAGTCTTTCACAGCTGGCTTTGGGCGAAAACCAGGGCTCACCTTTGAGTGGTCGCCAACCGATCGCAGGGCACATATAGACAAACAACCATTCACACCCACAATCACACGTAGACATACAGACGTGCTACTGTAATACTCTATCCAAAAACACCACTGATGCATTACTTCCATAAATAAATAATATCCATCCATCCATATTCTAGAGCTCTTCTCCTGTTAGGGTCTCAGCTGAATTTGGGTAAAAGGCCCACTACACCCTGGAGTGGTCACAATGTATAATACACAAACATACAATGATGTTCTCTTCCTCACCATGATGCATTTTAAGTTAACAGTAACTTTGCTCTTAAACAGTTACTAACTCGCTCATACAGACACAGTGAAACCATAAGGTTTTTCCAAGAACATTTTTATTTATCATTTGTGATCATCTTGAGAGTATCAAAAAGTCAGATGCAACATTCCAACCCATAAAATACTTTGTTTTGTTGCACTCTTTGGATAAAATGTGTATTTTGGTATTCAAAAGCATGGAAATCAGAAAAAAAACATAAATTAACAGTCAAGACTACTCACTAAGTCTACATTTGGCACCTGAGTCAAATCAGCAAATTAATCTGTGGCATTCATGTCAACATTTGTAATTATAATAATAAAGAAATGAAAACAAAAAAAACTCTGAACATGACATCGGCAATACTAACTTGGGGAAATGCTATAATGAAACTGGGACATGTAATTACCAATTCTAAATGAAACGTTTAGACCTAACTCTCAGTAAGGTGAAATCAGAGCAGTTTTGAGAGCTCAAGTTTTTTTTTTTTTCAAGAACTTAGTGAAATGCCTCTCTACTAATCAAAACATTTAAAATTATAGCACATCAAAATGCAAATTGTGTAAATGAACGCAAAGAAAATCACTAAATTTGAGACTTAAAGCTTCTTTGGTTAAGATAATTTGTATTACAAAGATATAAAAAATTGATTATGTTGCTCTTCACACACATTGGGCTTCCATTTTGATAGTCAGAATCCTTCATTGTCACACCTGGACAGCAAATACCATGGAGACCTTGGTAACAATTCCCCATACATCACATGGGGGGGTGGGGGGGGGGGGGGTCAGTGTAAGATGATGTGTGTCTAAAAAATAAATACCATCATCTGTCACTCATAAGACACACTGGATCAATAGTGTCTACCTCATCTTGCTGAGAATCAACTGAATGAATAGCCACACCAATCTGAGGAAGCAGACAACTCTTTGGATAATAGCATCGGCATCGCCGCTGCACTTAGCAATGGTCGAGAAGGCAAACGGAACACAAGCCACAAGGACTTGCGCTAAAGCTTTCACCAGACTTAAGTTTACACAGAGAAAAGCATTCAAACCGCCATTCAGAGAGAAATTTACATCAACGACATGTAACAGTATTTTGGGCCAAGACACCCTTAATGTACATCGACCATATTTTTGGTTGCCTATTCTTACAAACTCTTTGGGTACAAATGTACCTGTCTTTGGATCAAGTATGCAAAGCCCTTTCAGTATTAAGGCCAAGGTAAAGCTTTGAGTTCAGTGCACTGAAAATGTCCAACATCTTATACAACCCAAATAGTTTGACAATATCTAATGCACTTGTTTTCTTTCCCTCCTCCGCAAAACAACGGGAAACAAAAGCTCTTTCAACCGTGAAAAGAAAAATGACAACAAGACGTGGCAATGACGTGGTTTCCACATAGTATGAGAGGGGAAAGGAGGTAGTCTTGGAAAAACAACAACTGAGGTAGACAATCAAACACCCCCTCAGCTCCAGTGGAAAAACAAATTAAATATGAACAAATGGTCACAGCACATTCTTTAAAACATTCATCACGGGTGAGTTTTGGTTGAGGACAGACGATGCCACAAAGACCAACAGGTGGAACTTAAAAAAAAAAAAAAAAAAAAAAAAAAAAAAGGAAAAAAGGAACCACGATGTTGTAATCAACATTCATACAAAGTCCTGAGGTAGATCTGAAGAAAATTCAAATTTTCCCCTTCACAGCAGCTGACTTCCTGTTCATTTGTGCCACAGGAAATAACCAGAGGGCTCAAACCAGGAAGCAAATGAGGTAGAAATGGTAAATGTTGGGCCGGGACATAAATGGAGTGTTAACTGCCGTCCGAGGTGCAGCACGGCCGAGCTGCGTTGTGACCTGAGAGATGGTAGCAAACGCGTTTCTCGTTTTCCACTTGGAAAGACAGCTTCGGCTCGGTTACAGCTGCATCATTCGAAGGATTGCTCATCTCTTCGTTGCTTTCCTCGTTGGAGTAGTGTCCCGAGTCTCCCGTCTCTTGGCTGGCCTCGCTGCTTTGAGAGCTCTCAACATGAAAGGGTCCAAAGATGATCTCCCGGGAGGATGGAGGCAGAGGCGCAGAGCCTAGATGCTCCTCATACCGCAACACAGTTTTGCCAGTCTCATACAAGCGGACCCTCCCCTCAACCTTCAGACAAGAACAAACACATCTCAATTGAAAGAAGAAAGGTGATTGATGAATGAGAGTGCGACGTGACACTACTTACATCAATCTCGGTCGGAATGCTGACATCTCTGTTGAACAGCAGCCACTTCCTGCTTTGATTTTTGCTCATGAAAGGACACGCAGTATTTATCACCATATGAGAGCCACCCTGAAACACGTGAAAGTACATCATCATACTGCTTTTTAAATACTGTAATGACATCTCTAGATGCTTTTTTGTTCCCCATCTCACTTTGGCGTCTATAAAGTTGGTACTCATCATGGGTATGAGGGCCTCAGGATTCTCTTCATAGCGCTCTTGAGGCAAAGACAACCCTTCACCAGGCGGCAGGGCAACAACTTTGTGGCTGGAAGATTTTCTTCAAAATTAATATGCAGTAAAAATGAAAGTTAATGATAGGGAAAGCAATCGTTTTGTAATTTGACAGTGACGACAGCGATTACCTTGGTCTCCCTTTACTGATGAGGATCAAGGCACACATTACAATGCAGGCCAAGGCGATGCTAACTCCAACAATGATCCCAGTCATGGATCTTTGGTCTATGTGGTAGAGGCCGTCAGAAAAGACTGAAAAATAAATAAATAACATTGTCATTTAAAATGAAAGATAATGACTAGGGGGCCGGGACGGTGGACGACTGGTTAGCACATTTGTTTCATAGTTCTGAGGACCCGGGTTCAAGTCCGCCCTCGCCTGTGTGGAGTTTGCATGTTCTCCCTGTGCTTGCGTGTGTTTTTTCCGGGGACTCCGGTTTCCTCCCACATCCCAAAACATGCACGGTAGGTTAACTGGCGACTCTAAATTGCCCGTAGGTCTGAATGTGAGTGCAAATGGTTGTTTGTTTACATGTGCCCTGCGATTGGCTGGCGACCAGTTCAGGGTGTACCCCACCTCTCGCCCTGAGTCAGCTGGGACAGGCTCTAGCACGCCCACGACCTTAGTGAGGATAAATAAAAAAGTAAAACAAGTACTTCTTACTCGTAGTTAGTTGTAATAACAGACTTATTCATGCAGAACTCAGTGAGATCAAATCAACTGGATTTATAACGTACAATTGCATATCCCCTGACACTCACCTGCAGTGTGCTGAAAACTATTTGGGTGCCAGGCATTTTGGTTGCGTTGGACATTTCCACGTTTCATAGGCAGCTCAACGACATCTGAGAATGGCCCGTCTCCCACCTGGTTGGAGGCAGATATCTTCACCAGGTAGACATTCCCTGGTTGTAGCCTCTCCAGAAGCGCCATTGTATGGCTTCCTGTTCGTGGTAGAACAAGCAGGCAATTAGGGCCCGTAATACACACAAAAAAAGATTTCAATGAAAAAGCACCAATGATAGTGAGGCAAAGACAGCACACAAGCATCTGAACACATGCAGCAGTATGTCCAAAGTATTGGGTAAAATTACTGAAAGTCAATATTAGTGAACGTCAATGTGATTGTTTAACAAAAGGGGATTTTTGTATTTCATTTTGGTGAAAATTGAACGAACCAAATCTCACATTCTCACATTTTTTGTCGACATATTATCATACTGGCTACTGGCGGCACGGTGGACAACTGGTTAGCGCGTCAGCCTCACAGTTCTGAGGACCCGGGTTCAATCTCCCCGTGCCTGCGTGGGTTTTCTCCGGGCGCTCCGGTTTCCTCTCACATCCCAAAAACATGCATTAATTGGAAACTCTAAATTGCCTGTAGGTGCGAATGTGAGTGCGAACACCCCCTGTTTTTGGGCAAAATATCCCCAATTATTCAGAATTTTGGGAATTTTTTGTTTGTTGTTTTGTCTAGTGCACTGCTCACCTTCTCTTTGAATTATTTGCCAGCTTCCAGCCCTCCAGGATGTTTGGGAAGCATAGAGTATGGTGTAGTGTGTGACCACGACATTGGGCTCAGAGGGTTCCTTCCAGGATACCAATGCTGTGTCGTCCTCGATCAGAGTTACTCTCACGCCTGTAGGTGGTCGTCTGGGGGCTGTGGGATAAAGCCATAATGAACAATTAACATATACATGAAGAAATAAGACAATTGACATAATATATCTAAGGTAAATTAACATGAATACGTATGGTAAAGTGAATAGGATTAGATGTTTGTAATGCACATTAAAAAAAAAAACTACACTGTACAGTGAATATGGCTGACAATTTGATCACCTGCTGGTTGTGTACGATGGTAAACCACATGGCTCCAAGTGCTCGACATCTGATCCACATGAAGACGTACCGCAAACTCATAGCGAGTGTTTGGATCTAAATTTTGCACTGTCACATTCTCCTTGGTACTGTGGAAAAGAAACAAAATTGTCACCCAAAAGCCAGAAGACATTATATTCAGCAAACACAGTAAATAGCATACCACAGTGCACCAAAATGTATATGAACTACTTATTTGATCTATTCCTGTGAAAGACATACAGTGTGTTTTGGAATGATAGCTTACGTTTGGAGGTAGCGTACAGCAGAGGCATTGTGCATGCCCACAATCATGTAGCGAACAGTGTAGCTGATCGCCTTCCTAGAGGGGAAAGTGGGACGGTTCCAGCGTAAGGACACTTCAGAGGAATTGTTGGTCAAGACAGTCACATGATCTGGAGATGGAGGGGTGGCTGCCATTTGGTCCCTAGCCGCTATATATGGCCAAGGAAATAACATAAGTATAAATGTAAACAAGTGCGATTCCAAAGCAGAAACATACTTACAGACACATCCAGGAGTACTGATGGCTTGGTCTGTCTCATAGCCATCTCCAGCTTGACTAAGAGCCAGGATCTTGATATGATATCTTCTCCTAGGATCTGGAAGACATATACGTCAGCTTTTTAGCCCGGAAGATTATCATTAAATTACCAAAAGTGGAGGCAAACAAATACAGCGCCGCATATTTCAAAGATGGTAGACAGAAGTATATTAGGAATAACACTCGGGGGTCATAACTGACCATCCCCCAGTGCATGGACAAAGCATGGCCCCCTGTGTCACCCCAACCTCTAGCTATCAATATAATTATCATGTGACAAGAGCATGAGAAACCAACCCCCTAAGATGTGTCGCTATGATCAATAATCGAACTTGCCGACATTTGAAAATCGAAACAGAAATACAAAAATAGAAAAATAAAATGCATCAATACATATGGAAAAAAAAGAAATAAATGTTTTAAAAATATTTTTAAAAAGAATACATTCACTCCAATCCATCTAAAACAACTAAACATTGTTGAATGATGCTTTGGAAATATAAGTACAAACTTAAAGACTTCAAAAAGATCAGTTTTCAACATGAAATTACACAATTTGTGTTTTAACCTAAATAGCTACCATCGCCTCAGCTCCTAAATCAGGACATTTTAGGGAGTGTTAAGATTAGTTTTATGCCTCCAGTGTGAAAGGTCAGCTTATGGGTATTGACCATGGAAGGCGGGTGTCCAGGTCTGTTGTGGGGGTTGGGCCGCGGGGCAGCCTTCAGCTGCTGGGAGCCGAGGCCCATGGGACCCGGGGGGCTTGACCGGGGTCAGGCCAAGATAGAACAGACAGAATCTGGGCGCAGGACTCTAGGATGGGAGAGGGGCCCCTTTTGTTTCTCCTCTCACACTCTTCCTCCTGTCCTTGTTATAGCCATCAACTTGAAGCAAACATGACTCAAAAACAAGTGTTGTGCACTGCTATTGTATATATTATATATAATATAAGCAAAGAGTTTTCATTTTGAGCCTGTTTGAATTTAAAAAGGGGATAAATACAGTATCTGTGTTTTGTATTTTAACATATAAAGTAGTAAAGAGGAATCAAAAATTTTGCTAGGTGACTCACAGAAAGCTGAATTATATTTTAATCAGTATGACTCAGCTTTGTTGCATATTGATTATTGGAGGTTATTTACATGGACAGCACAGACAAGCAGTGGGAGCAGGGTACTAATCCAAGATTGCTGTCTCATGGCTAAAGGTCAGTGGTCCTGTCCAGTTCTGACCAATCCCGAGGGTCTGTTGCGTGTGTGTCGGGGTCCAGCTAAAAGGGGGAGGCGGCCAGAATCTGGTAAGGCAGGTCTGGCCCTGAGCATAACACAATAGACCGGGGTAATTATGCAAGTGGCTCGAAGGGAAACGGTGGTGGGAGGGACATCTGGACCCTGACCTCTAACCTGGGAGCCTGATCCCACTCAATACTGCAACTGCAAGCAAACTGGAGAGGTCAGCACTCACTGATCTGGGTCGAGGGTGCAAATCTAAATGCAGAACCCAACGCCCCACTGACGGAAACACACAACAGACATATGCTAATGTTATCATCAGCATCGTCATCCACTCTTACCAAGGCCACTGATGGTGTAGGTGTAGGTCTGAGCCTGCAGCTGGATGACGGGCTGTTCTGGTTGGCTTTCCTCGTGGTAACACAGGCGATAGCCGACGACAGCCTCTGTCTCCGGGGCAGTTCGCCAGTGCACCACAATGGAAGTGCAGTTAAGCGGCTCAACTTGAAGAATAGGGGCTGAGGGCACTGAAAGGGCACAGAGAGGAGTCATGATATCAATACACAATCACTCTTGGAATACCACAAAGAATACTAAAGCTTTGAACCACACATCAAAACACCAGGATACTGAGAGTGCAGACTATGGATGCAATGCAACATCATCACAAACTATTTTAGATGTAACTAGGGTACTCTGGAATAAACATGAGAAGTCAAAGTGGCTTCAAGGAGCTGATAATTTAATATTAGCTCTGGCACTTTCGCCTGTTGGGCACCTCATCTACACAAACATATAGGCCATAGTGGAAAAAAACAACCTCGGCAAAAGACACCAGGATGTGAAAAGAGGCTACCCTTTCCCCCACACGGACGCCTGAGGGCCTCTCTTTATGACCCGTGACTGAGGCCGCTCTTACATCACTGACAGCGGAGGGCAAAAGTTCCTGAGTAACCAACACAAAAGCTACAGGACAATGCTACATGAACAAACTCTAGACATAAGATGGCGGTGAAGAAGGACCTCCAAAATCCACCCATCCCCCCCCAAAAAAAAGTTGCTTTGCCACAACTGGAATACCATGGTATTATTTGATATTTTTGTCAAGTCATGCAAGAAAACCTTTACGGGAAGAAGCCATCATACTAAAGTATTAACATAGAACTTTGAAATCTTGTTTTTTTACTTCCACCAGGGAGGATCTTTCCAAGATGTTCCAAATTTGTGGGAAGAGTTTTGGAAAGGCCCTTTCCTTTCTGTTCCAGCAAAACGAAACTTCATTGTTCAGAGTAAGCTCCAAAAAGGTGTGGTTGGATGAGTTTGGTGTGGAAGGACTTGAGAACCTTGACCTCAATCCCATCAATCACATTTTGGATGGATTAGAAAAGAGATTGTGGGTTTCTTGTCTAAAATAGGTAAACCTGACCTCACAAATGCTCTTCTGGAGGGAGCACTTGGATGTATATAACAGGTGCAGAAGTAAAACACGACTTCCATATATTTTTTCCCATTTCCTGCTTGTTTACCTTTGCGACTTGATGTCTT
This sequence comes from Phycodurus eques, assembly GCF_024500275.1. NCBI lineage: Eukaryota > Metazoa > Chordata > Actinopteri > Syngnathiformes > Syngnathidae > Phycodurus > Phycodurus eques. The sequence continues at coordinate 29,058,659 of NC_084529.1, forward strand.
CGGTGTGCGGTGGGATGTCCATGCTGAGGGCTCACACCAGCCCATACGGGTTGCTGCAGCCATGCGGAGCAGGTAGATGGTGTCTGGCTGGAGGCCCTCCAGGAGATACTCAGTGCTGTTCTGAGGCAGCTCCATCGAGATGACTGTGTTGTCTGCAGCTGTGCGATAAGACAGCCTGTACGCAGACACCCGACCGCGGCTCACTTTCGAGGGAAGCTGCTGCCAGCTCACCTGGATTTCTGTTGAGTTGTGGCTGATCAACCGTAGCTCTGGTGTACGCAGAGGCACTGAAAGATACGTAACACAAAGTTGTCAACATATCAGTATAACTCTGAACATTCCTTTTGTTTTTTTGTATTAATACTGAACCTACTTTAGAAGAGTAAAACTAGAAAAACATTACAGCAATGGTAAATGACAAACTCCCTTCCCCTTATTCCCACTCTAAACATGTTGTGTACACACAGGATTTACATTCACCTTAACTAAACTGCCAGAGTGATTTATTGCAAAGAATGCTGGGAGTCTCAAAGCTTACCATCCTCCAAGGTGTGTTGACTGACTTGATCGGACATACGACTGGCTCCCATTGGCATGTAAGCCACGATGTAGAAGCTGTAATTCCTAGCCGGCTCAAGGTCATCGATAATGTAACTGGTTGTGTCGTTGCCAATAACAACTTGGTATTCCTCGTTGTTCAGACCTGACATGCGGTGAATCAGAGAGCAGGTTAGGTTTGTCAAGCGGAAAAATGTAAACACTAAGCGTTTGATGCACACAAAAAAAGTCTGAATGTTATTCTTGATGCAAACAATCACAAAAAAATATAATATTTTTACTTATTCATTATTGTACTCGGTGTTTCTGAATTTGAGTCCCTTTCATGTAGGTAAATAAGGTCTTTGAGCTGCTCTTGTACTAGAACGGTGTACCCAATGGAGTGTCCTATAAGATTATGTTTAATTCATTAAAAAAATGTGTACTTAACATACAGTACAATATACGAGATTCCAAAAGGTACCCTAGACCTTTCAGTAGCCTACAAGAGAGAGAGATGGGGAGTGCACAATGAATTCTGTTAAATAAGGTTGCCTTTCTCAGCAGTCCATTACTTCTTCTCTGAAAAGCAGCAACAGATTGTCTTGTCAAGGACTGGATCACATCAGACACTAATCAACATTTTTCTCACGCAAAGAAACACATATTTGGTCTTACCTTCAGCCTTCATATAATGAATGGAGTAGGCTATGACTCTGTCTGCATTGTAGAGCGGTCTCTCCCACGCCAGCAAGATGGCCGAGCTTGAGATAGTCTCGGCGTGGATGTTCCGGGGAGCACTGGGCCTGTCCTCTGACATAACAACAATGAGGCGAGCCAAAGACAGCACAGAGCCCTGCTCACTCTCAGCTATGCACTGATAGATGGCATCGTCCTCTGGGATAATCTGGGTAATCACCAATTTACTGTGGGGAAAAAACACAATCACTATACTGCCTTGAGCCAATTAAAAGGTACTTGCGTAATAAATGTGTGTTTGATACCTGTTGTACATCTTAATCCGTCCATTTAAATGAACCTCTTCACCATTCTTTAACCAGCTAATGTGAGGTGGGGGAACTCCTTCCGCTTGACACATAAACCGAGCAGTGCCGGCTCTTGGACGGGTTTGGCTCTCAGGCTTCTCAACAATAGATGGTGGTACTGAAAGAGTGATTTACAAGGCATGAGTTAAGAGTTAACCTTGCATCCTTTTTTACTAAGAAAGTCAAAATAACAACATTGTAACATAACTGAGTGTACCTTGGACAGTGAGGTTGGCGGCAGCTATGGTGTAATTGCGGGTTCCAGGGGTGGTGGCTCTGCAGAGGTAGACTCCACTGTGCTGGGAATTGACATCCTTAATAACCAGGTTCCCATTGCCTAAGACTTTGGCTTTGTACACATCAATGGGTTTACTATCAGCACGGCTCCATGAGATTATGGGCCAAGGGTTTCCAGTGGCGAAGCACTCTAACACCACGGTTTGGTGGAGAGAAACTGTAATGTTCTGAGGTCCAGCTATGATTCTGGGCCTCTGAAGGGGTTTGGCACCCACACCTTTAATAAAGGAAGGTACAGTTTTGAAACAAATACAGCATCCCCTGTACATCAAGTTCCATCAGTGAATAATAAAACCAAATGAGTGTAGTCTCTTCACCTTGACTGACTGTCAGTTTTGCCTCTTGACTCTTCTGTCGACTTTCGATGTTAGTTGCAACACATCGATACTGCCCAGCATCCTTCAGTTGTACATTGTGGATCTGAAGGACTCCATTGGGCAAAACTGTAATTCTGCACGCAAAAAAAAAGGAACACTTGGGTCAAACTAGTGTGACAGAACAGAATTTAATATACAGTACTGTATTTGTAATGGCCTAGTGCTCGAATACTTTTCTACATAGTATGATTGGGCGTGAAACGACTCAAGACTAACAGGAAATACCTGTCTGTTTGTAGAGGAAGTGGGCTTTGGTTAAACTCCCAGGTGATGGTGGCAGGAGGTCTGGAGGTGACTGCACAAGAGAAGCGGGCCACCGAGCCTGCAGTCACCGCCATAGGCAACGGGTGTAACAAAAACTGTGAAATACCTGAACAGAAATAGAAAACCCAAATCAATGCATGAAAGGACTGTAAACATTTGTATTTGACTGTGACAGAACATGCAAAGCCCTGACTTTGAGGGCTATTAACTGCTTCTACGAGAGAAACTGATCCATGAGAGTTCATGTAACTAAAAGGCATGATGATCCTTTGTGCAGATGAGCTGTGAGTTCATATGCTGACCAGCTGGTCCAAACAGTGGATCAATTGAAGAATGACACTCGACTAGGATGCTTTGTTATGTATTAAAACTGATCACCTGAAGTTGCATCAGAGAAAACTAGCTTACTGATTATGAGTTTACTGTATACTGAACTATGGATTTGTAGGTACGCTCCTAAGTTAACAGATGGTATGGGAGATAAATCGATAATTTAGTAAACAAAGATTCTACTTAAAACACTTCAAAACAGACAGATTACATACAAATGCGCTTGCTTTAAATTGCTAGGGTTAGGATAAATTTGCATTGTGCCTGGTCATTGCGGTCCATGTGAGGTCTTTCCATTATCTTTAACAAACACAAAACTTCTGATCTGCATTTACGTGAAGGGCCCTCTTTAAGATATTACCAATGACCTTCACTCATTAAGGTGATAACTCTTTCCCTTCACCGGCACACACAAGAAACAAGTCAATATCAAATCAATATCCTGTTCACCCCACTGAAGCTCCACATTGAAATCCCAAGGTCTGGGAACACCAAATTAAAGAGGAACCTTGTAATTTACAACCTCATCTCATCTATAATGCACAGAGAACGACAAGCCTGTTTGTAAGACATACAGTATGTGGCGGATCGCCTTAACTGGGCCCGAGATGATGTTCCTTTACAGTGTGTGTTTCTTCATTATTCTTAAGAGCCAGTGGACTTGATAACACAACTTCAGGATTAAAACAATTGATGACCAGCAGTCTCTTTTGGAGTTTCAATTTAAAACAAGAAAAGTTCTGTCCCAAACAGGTTGTTAAATCTCTATACATAAATAGTAGAAACTGGGTGGGGCCTATGCATGCTGATCTGCTAATATGGTTTGCTGTAAGGAGCAAATCAATGTCTAGGTCAAACAGCACAAAGGTTTCTCTTAAGAGGTCAAAGCTAAATTGAACCCCATGTCTATTGAATTTCATCACACCCTACAACCAGGACTGTTTTGTTTACAATTTGTATTTAAAAAATGCAATCATTTTGTGTTTCTTACGGTCCTTGCGTCGTAAATCAGTTGGTAGAACATGACGCATGCACTTTATTTCAGGAGGACATTTTAACATTCTGACAGCCTGTTTTCGATCAGAATTATGATGAAAGCGATCTTCTCAGAGAACGTTAAGCGAAACCCCCCACCCCCCCCCCTCACCCCTCCCACCCCCCAACCCCCCCGGATGGTTTTAGAAGGCAGTAATCACTCACTGTGGAGTATTGGACATGCTCATTCACAAGAGAAAGTATCCCACATTCAACAAAAGGACTCTGCTCGACAGGGCAGCACAGGGGTCGATCCGGTGAAAGGGATTGTGTGCTGGGAGCGAAAACAGCATGCCAGCCCAGTCACAGCAGCCCTGTGACATCACAAAGCCCTTCTCTGCTGACCTCTGAACCCCAGGACCGCTGGACAGAAGGAGAGCAGAGAGAGGGGCCCATCCTCCAACTCCCCGCCCACAGATGACCAAAACCTTTAACCCCTTCGTCACAAAAGACTGGACACTGGACTAAACTTTGACTTTTGGGAGGGGGGGGGGGGGGGGTATGTTGTCTTGTTATGAGTAATTAGTAATAGGATTATAATACTCTTAAAGAGACAACAACTAAAAACAAATCAGCATAGTGAATGCTACATACAGTATTTACAATTAGTTAACATTTACGATTTTTTTCCTGTAAAATTGAGTTCGTAATTTGCGTTGGAAAACATGACAAGACGTAAATGTAGAAAGTCACCTTAAACTTCTCGTCCTCTAGTTCAACATCAGTCTATTTATTTTATCCCATGCTGGTTACCCTGACACTTGTTAGGGCTATACCTGCTCAGACCGATATGAACAACACGCATGATAGATCAGGCCCATTGAATAGACGCAGCTGTCCAGTCCACTGATATGTGGACAAACAAATGTGCTCAAAACCTATCCTGGGGTGGTCAGTGGTACTCCAAACAAAGCCAAACGGCCTTTCAGAGATTCCTCTGTGTAGCAGACCATTCAGCGATTACACACAGCCGCCGTAGCCTGTGTGGACAATGTAATGCCGCTGACCAAACAAAAGCTAAGGCTCCATCTATCCTTTATGTTAAAACAATATTATAACTGGATTGATACCCATAACCTCAAGCAGACCCATTTCTCTGACCAACTCTGCTTGGCATGGAAACCTTGACTTTGTGGGGCTTTTCCTTAATAAAGCAGAAAGAAAAGGGGAGGCATACATCTGCTTCCCATCTCCAGGTTAATAACCCATGAACTTGCTATCCTGATGTGTGCATGGTGACACCATAAACTGCATATTGCCTCATATTGGTCAGGGTAAATTTTTTAAGAGACTAACACTTACTTGCGATAGTCAGGCGGGATCTTTGGCTCAGTATGGCTCCAAATTTGTTCTTGGAGAGGCACTGATAGAATCCTTCGTCTGAGCGCTCCTTGGTATGTTTGATCTTTGGTATGTACAAGGAGCCGTTTGGTAAAAACTGCATCTGCTCACTTTCTGCCAAGCGAACACCATTTTTCAGCCACTTGATGGTGACTGGAGGCTGCCCATGAGCCTGGCAGTCCAAGACAGCAGGGTCCTTCGGTAGAACGGTCACATCGCTGGGCTCGGTGATGAACGACAACTCACTGAAACAAAAAACATCTGGTGGCAAAGAAAGCAGCATTAGGGACAGATACATAGCACTTCAAGATTACAAGCCGAGTCACGCATTCTGGGTCATTTTAGTGTGTCATTCCCATCACATATTAAAGCAACATAAGGTGGGTTGACGATCTCTGTGCAATATCTGTTTTAATATAATCATCAATTCTACGACACAATAATAAAGTCCAATACGTCTACAGATAGTATAATAAGTATAGTGCTTGTACTTAATGTGTTCTGTGCTCTCATGTAAAAGGTAATAAGAACAAGTACAATAATGCAGGGTAGGACCGTCAAAAATCATCACCATGCATCCAGATACCAGACAACAGATACCAAGTGGCTTGCATGTATTGCATTTCCCCAAAAAGTCAGAAAAGGACCCATTCCAAATCCATAGCATAAATCACGATGACCATCATGAGTTCTAATTTTATTTCACAGAAAGGAAACACTAACACAACTCATGTACTGTAACTATCTTATGATGCGATAACACACCACAAAAGATTGCCATAATGATGCTGTTCACAGTATGAGAATGCAGCACATCAATAGTATATACAACAAACAAGTGAAGCCTTGGTCGAGAAAGAAAAAAAAAAGATTGTTTTTGCATTAGAACTGAAATGAATGATTTCATGCATGAGCTGTTGATGACAGAAACGCACAGCAAAGTTAATATGATTACTTTTTGCCTCTTCCTAGGCATTATGGTCAAAAACAACAGCAAGGTCTTTCTGCTAACCCGGATTTATCAGCACATGTAACGCCAGCACAGATGGACACAACATTCCTTTCTGCGAGCACACTACGCGACAACATCAGCAACGAGACACTTACTTGGTGAATGCAGGCAGAAAACCAACAACAGCAACATTTTCATCTTCAACTTCGCCATTCAAGCACAGTGCAGCCTCATTTTCCCCCGGAAGAGAACCTCCGCGCTCCTGCGTGCAACTTGGAGGTCCCCGAATCACTTATGCTCGCAGCAGAGCAAATAATCTCGCAGTACAGGGGTGCATACCCCCCCCCCCCCCCCTCCCCGCAACCTCACTCGCTCTTTGTCACGCATGCGCAGACGACGTAGGTCAGAAAATCAGTTTATCCAGACACTACAAAGAATATCACCGATTACCATACAAGAGGTGTTTCTGATGCTTAGGCCCTCTTGTGTTAACAGATAAGGTAACCAAAAACATTCGAAAAGTTGAGTTCTACAGCACTGTACCGCGGTAACAATACAGATATTGTGAAATATCTGTATTGGGCCTTGAGTGTGACACCTGTGATCTAAAGTGTTGAAAATGGCTATCTCTCGTTGACGATGCAATGTTAATGGCTCAACAAACATGCTGTTTTTCCTGAAAAATGATTCTTTTGGAGATGTAAGTTTTCCGCCCAACACCAGCGCTTTAGACAAAACATTGACATGGGTCTATGGGCATTTAGATTGTTTAAGACGCGTGTTTTTTTTAATGTGGGAGGAAGCTGGAGTTCCCAGAGAAAACCCACACAAGCACAGGGAGAACATGCAAACTCCACACGGGAGGAGTACAGCTGAACCCGAACCTCAGAACTGTACGTGCTCACCACGAAGGTCACTGACCGTGCTGCCACATTTCATCCCCTTCATGGTATTATAAAACTGACCCAGATAAAATGCATTGTAAAATTATACAAAATGTAGTAGTTGTAGTCTTTCTACCTCGAGTGCTCAACAAGAGTGTGGCAATTTGACACGTGTGTGTGTGTGTGTGCGTGTGTAGCGACAGGAAGCTCCCTTGATTAGGAACGGAAGTTCGACATGTTCCCCAATGCTACAAGCTAACAACTAGCTGTAACGTCCGACAATTTAATGCCTGAAGTTGACAACTATATTGTGTTTATTTTCGTCGCCTTCTTTTAGCTTATGTCGCGGACACGTACCTTTAACTACAGTGGGTGAGTGAGTTGTTTTAATCGCATACGAAATATTGCTAACGTGGTGTTTGCACGGTGGGTAAGCTAATTTGTCAACATTGCACAGTTTATTTCAAGCGTAGCTAATATCGGTGGGTCTTATAAATGAAAGTGACCATAAATGTCATCACGCCATCGTTTTAGCCCACTTACTCCAGCGGTATCATTTTGTTGATACGTGTTTTGTTTTTTTTAATCTTCCGTGAAGAGATGGCAGTTGAAAAATTTGTTTCAACGACACTGGAGCTTCTGCAAGAAGAGAGGGAGGCTGAAATAGAGGAAACCAGGTTTGTGAATAGAACTTAATGGATAACCGTCTATGAAATATCTGGATCTTACACTTCCCCTACGTTTTCTCAAATTAAAATACAGCCTCTGTACTTTGAATTATTTTCAGAGCGTTTGTTTTCTGCCCTTAGGGTGTGGAAGGAGAACATATCGCACAAAGAACTTCAGAACAAAGGAGTGTGCCTGCTTAAACTTCACATAGGAAGCCAGTCCACTGGCCTGTACGGTCGAACAGTAGTAGTCTTCGAGCCAAGAAAGTATCTTGGCTTCTCATGTCTTCCGAGCAATAGCTTTGGACCTGGTAAGATGGAGGGGAAAAAATGGCATTTCAACTATGTTTTCACAACTCTGGTTGGCTTCATATAAATGTATTACCCTTTGCCACAGGGGATATAGTTGGGTTATATGACTCCGGTGGATGCAGTGGGACGTCTCAGATCAGCACAGGCATTGTGAGACGAGTCCACCAGGCCTCAATAAGTGTGGCTTTTGACGATTCAAACGATGGGCTCAGTTTTGAGACAGAGGCTTTATATAGCCTCTTAAAGTTGACAAATGATGTGACTTATAAGCGAATGAAAAGGTAACCAGTGCATCTTTAATGTACATTTTACATTATCAACTGTTTAGCCGTGTGACTTCTGAACATTTTTTGTTTTTATGCTTTTGTGCTGGCAGGGCTTTATATGTGTTGAATGGATACAGCAACGGACCGTCTGCAAATCTTATCGGTGTTCTCTTTGGAGAAGCCAAACCTTCTTCACATTCTCAGCCACGTAAGTGATGTCTGACTGATGTACTATATGTGCAGCGGATGTAATGGGTCAATACACCCTGTTCCAATGCCAGGTTTTTGTGATACAAAGTCTTTTCAAAACATTTTCCTCAGTTAATGTGACCTTAACCTATACAACTCAATTGAATAAAAACATATTTTTTGAAGGGAAAGGGAAAATAAAAACTGAGATGTTGTTGCGCAAGTGTGCTGAGTGTGTGCATCTTCTTATAACTGGTGATGTGACTCTGTTCAGAATTAACCAATCACATTCAAACTCATGTTAAATGGAGTCAGTACACACCTGGCACCGGTTAAAGCACATCTGATTAACCCCAGCTAAAGTTCAGATGTTCTAGTAGGTTGAGTAGTATAGGTCATATGTCCTTTTAATGGTGGAAAAGGTTTGAAACCATTTCTCTTTTTTTTTTTTTTTTTTTTTTTTTTAAATATATATATCACAAACACCTGACATTTAAACAGAGGTGTGTTGACTCTTTTTTTTATAACATTGTACTTATTGTTCTATGAAATTACAATTACAAATCACATATTACAAGTGATATGTATGTACAGTGCCACTAGAAAGTATACACACCCCTTCACATTTTCCACATTTTTCTGACTTATTCTAAAGCTGATTTAAGTATAATTTTCTGTTTCAAAAAATCTACATACAATATCCCATAATGACAAAGTAAAAACATATCTTCAGACATTTTTGTAAATTTATAAAAAATGTAAACATTCAAAAATAATAGGTACATAAGTATTCACACCCTTTGCTGTGACACTCAAACTTAAGCTCAGGTGCATCTGATTTCCACTGATCATCCTTGAGATGCTTCTACAACTAGAATGGAGTCCACCTTGTGGTAAATTCAGTTGGAATGGCACACACCTGTCGATATAAGGTCTCATAGTTGGCAGTGGATATCAGAGCAGAAACCAAGCAATGAAGTCTAAGGAATTCTCTGAGACCGTATTGTGTCAAGGCACAAATCTGAGGAAGGATACAAAAGAATTTCAGCAGCATTGAAAGTCCCGAAAAGCACTGTGGTCTCGATTATTCGGAAATGGAAGAAGTTTGGAACCACCAGGACCCTTCCTAGATCTGGCCGTCCGACCAAGCTGAGTAACGGAGAAGAAGGGGCTTTGTCAGAGAGTTGAACAAGAACCCTATGGTCACTAAGCCGGAGCTCCATTGTTCCCTTGCAGGGATAGGAGAACCATCCAGAAGGTCAACCATTGCTAACACACACCACCAATCAGGCCTTCATGGTTGAGTGGCCAGATGGAAGCCGGTTCTCACTAAAAGGCACGCAGCAGCCTGCTTGGAGTTTGCCAAAAGGCACCTTAAGGATTCTCAGACCTGCAGAAACAAAATTCTCTGTTCTGATGAAACCAAAATAGAATGTTTTGGCATGAATTGCAAATGTTATAACTGGAGAAGAAGAGGCACTGCTCATCACCTAGCTAACACCATCCCTACTGTGAAGCATGGTGGTGGCAGCATCATGCTGTGGGGCTGTTTTTCTGCTGCAGGAAGTGGGCGACTAGTCCGCATAGAGGGTAAGATGACAGCTGCCAAATATAAAGAAATTCTTCAAGAGAACTTGCTCCAGAGTGCCCTGGAACTTGGACTAGGGTGTCGATTCACTTTCCAACACGACAATGACCCAAAGCACACAGCCAAGATAACAAAGGAGTGGCTTTAGGGGCACCCTGTGAATGTCCTCGAGTGGTCCAGCCAGAGCCCGGACTAGAATTCAATCGAACATCTCTGGAAAGACTTAAAAAATGGCTGCCCACTGACGCTGACCATTCAACCTGACTGACCTTGAGAGGATCTGCAGAGAAGAATGGGAGAAAATGCCCCAAAATAGGTGCGTCAAGCTCGTAGAGACAACCAAGATGACTTGAGGCTGTGATTGCTGACAAAGGTGCTTGAACAAATATTAAGCCAAGGGTGTGAATACTTCTGTACCTATTATTATGTTTACATTTTCAATGAATTTGCACAACTGTCATGAAAATGTTTTTACTTTGTCATTCTAATATTTTTTATGTAGATTTTTTTTTAAAAAGGAAAACTATACACAAGTCAGCTTTAGAATAAGTCTATAACAGCAAAATGTGGAAAAAGTTAAGGGGTGTGAATACTTTCTGGTGGCAGTGTATATGAAAGACACAACACTGCCAACTTGGATGATGAGATCCAAAAAGCACAGAGTACTCTGGTATTTCAAGTACATTGAGTTAAAAAAAATAAATAAAAATGCTTGAGGAATTTTCCCTGCCTTGGGGAACCATTTATTTTATTGCTTATGCTCTTGCATAAGAGAGGGACACACTGGTGTTAATGTGGCACTAAATTGTAAATGGGCTGCACTTACATAGTCTTTATCTACACCATCACAGTGCCCCAAGCGCTTTACAAAGCTTCACATTCACCCACTCACACACACATTCATACACTAATGGGCTGCTGCTGCTGCCATGCAAGCCGCTGCCAGGCCCATTGGCAGCAAATTAAGGTTCAGTGTCTTGCCCAAGGACATTTTGACATGCAGACAGTCGTAGCCGGGATTCGAACCAGTGACCCTTTGATCCCTGGACGACCTGCTCTACCTACTGAGCCACAACCGCCCTACGTGCTTACCCCACTCTGCACGTAGGAGGCGGAATCGGAGCTATTTGGTTGACTGAGTGGGAACATAGCGTCGACGAATAAAGAAAAATGTGAGGGGAAAAAAGAGAAAATGGCAAAAGTGTGGGAGCATTTTATTCTGAACAGCAAGGCGAGCACCATGACGTGTAATCATTGTAGCACGGACCGTGTGGTCTACCGAAGATGCCCAGTATGAAGCCGCGAATTAGTTTACTGCTGTGCACAAAATAATAAGAAAATAATTGATTTTATAAAAAACAAAACCAATTGGTCGATCATTGAGTGAAATGGCATAATTTCTCTTTGTGTTCATAATTGTTCTTTAACCAAGCAAAAATATATTGTATCTGAATACTCAATTATTCTGTAGAATTTTGTAGTATACTAAAATATTTGACAGCTGCAGCCTTAGATCCAATACAAGAGGTCGCTCAAAATATTTGAAAGCTATTCATGATCACTTTTGATTGGCGCTGTCAGAAAAGTATATGCAGTATGTAATTGTCTTTTTTATCCGTTGCGTTTTTTTTGCAGTGGTGTAGAACTGCACGGCGTCATACCAAGAGGTATTTAAAATGTTTTGACTCTGTAGTAGTTAATTTAACTTAACTGTTAGGTAAAGGCAAAATTTGTGATACAGATGTGGTATTGTCTGGTGAGTGCATATCTCAATTATGTTTTCTTGAGAGAAACCTTTCTGCTTTGTTGTTTTCCATTAGAGGAGGTCAAATTCTTTAACGCCAACCTGGATCCTTCTCAGAGAGAAGCAGTGACTTTTGCTCTGTCTCAGCGAGAACTGGCAGTGATTCATGGTCCTCCAGGCACTGGGAAAACCACCACAGTAGTGGAGATCATTCTGCAAGCTATCAAACAAGGCCAAAAGGTGCAACAAAAAGCTTTTTAAGCTGGCTCGAATTGTATTAACAAGGATATCGACTGGCCGCAGCTGTTAAAAGCATATCACTTGAAGCAGAATATATTTTTTGTGCAGGTCTTGTGCTGTGCCCCGTCGAATGTGGCGGTGGATAATTTAGTTGAGAGATTAGCCCGGTGCAAGGCCAAAGTTCTGAGGCTCGGTCACCCTGCCAGGCTGCTGGAGTCTATACAAAAACATTCACTGGATGCCATCCTCGCCAGAAGTGACAATGCCAACATCATCACCGACATTCGCAGAGACATTGACAAAGCTCTTGTACGTATGTCTGCACCGGTATCTTTTTGGCATGTGAGCCTCCTCGACCGCAACTTTTGGTGGTGGTTCAGGGAGTTTTTCGAGTTACGAGCTGTAGCTAGGTTTTTTATTTTTTTTATTTTATTTTTTTTTATTCACTTTGTGTCGTGAATCAACATTAGAACAAGCGAGCTTCAGATACACCGTAACTCGAAGTACAAAAAAAAAACTGGGCAGGAGTCGATGCAGTTACAGCTGTTTATTGAACAGGACATACAATCAAACGCAACACGAGAACACTCACAGGGAGCTGTAGTTGACCGAAACTCGTGCCCACATGCTCACACGCAGACAAACCGCGCCAAGTTGGGCCAACCTTTGATCAGAATCAGAATAGTTTTTATTGCCATTGTCAGTGGTATATTCACAACTAGGAATTTTTCTCGGTCCAATGGTGCAACATAAAACATAGATGTCAATAATAACAATTCTCATATAAATAGACTAAGAAGAAGGGAAATAAGCAATGTGCAATAAGCATCAGCTGTCTATGGAACCAACCAGAATTCAGCCCCAAATGTCACTTACCAGGCCACGTTTCTTAAAGGCAAACAGACAACACTGCAGTTGTTGTTATGACTTTCAGCTTGTTCCAACATACAGAAATTATAAAGCTGGTTTATTTCGTGACATTTTCTTCTATGTTTTTAAACAATACAGTGCTAGGTTTTGTCTATGAAAAAAAACATAAAACAATCATGGTTGTTTTTTGGGGTCTGGAACAGTTTAATGGCATTGTAATTCATTTCAGTGGGGAAAATTGATTTGGTCTACAAATCATTTGTGTCATGAGTTTGTTCAGTTAACAAGTAAAACTCAAGGTACCCTTGTATGTGTAATCCTCCCAGCTGGGAATGAAAAAGAAGAATGAAAAAGGAGAGCACGTGAACTACAGGAGGGAAGTAGGTGAACTAAGAAAAGAGCTGAAAACCAGGGAAGCAACGGCCATCGCCCAGATTCTTAAAAGCGCCGATGTTGTCTTATCAACCAATACAGGTTAGTAACGGCGTCAAGTAGCTAGATGGCAAATGTCACCTGGGTGTAGTCGTGACAATGATCAGAAGCCGCTTGTCCGCGTCTGCAGGTGCATGTGATGACGGGCCTCTGAAATTCCTGACAGCTGAGCATTTTGATTGGGTGGTGATTGATGAGTGCGCTCAGTCACTGGAGAGCAGCTGCTGGATTAGCCTGCTCCGAGCGCGCAAGTGCACTCTGTCCGGAGACTACAAGCAGTTACCACCGACCATCAAATCACACGTGTAAACAATTTTCTTCCCATATTGGACATTTGTTCTATCATAAGTTTTAATTTTCAATCTTGCCATGATCCACATTGTTCTAACATGGTTCCTTCAGGGCAGCTTCAAAGGGCTTGTCTCTTAGTCTAATGGAGAGACTAATCCTAATGTATGGAGACTCAGTTGTGCGAATGCTCACAGTCCAGTACCGCATGAACAGTGCCATCATGGACTGGGCCTCCAAAGAAATGTACCAAGGAAGACTGACGGCACACAGCTCAGTGGAAGCACACTTGTTAAAGTGAGAAGCACCTCAGTAAAAAATAAATCATAACATTACTAAATAAATAATTATGAAAAAAAACCTTTAGATATTTACTGTACTCAAATGAATGTCACACAGAGATCTGCCTGGGGTCACCTGTGTCGAAGAAACCAGCACACCTCTTCTTCTCATCGACACAGCCGGCTGCGGTCTGACAGAAATGGAGATAGCAGAAGAGCAATCCAAAGGCAACCAAGGTTAGAATTGTTTTCTTTCCTGAAGAAAAACAAATTAGGTCCCTGATAGCGGGGTAGTATACTCACCTGATTTCCGTGCAGGCAACGTGGGTTCAGTTCCTTCTCATTGACGGCGTGAATGTGAGTGTCAATCGTTGTCCGTTTCTATATGTGCCCTGATATTGACTGGCGACCAGTCCAGGGTGTAGTCCGCCTTATGTCCAAAGTCAGCTGGGATAGGCTCACGATCACCCACAAAGCTGAACAGTATACGCTGGATTGAAAATGGATGGATGAAGGACAATAATAACAGTTGCTGTGACCTTTTAAACACCATGTCTTCCGTTTCATAGGTGAGGTGGACATCGTAGCTCTGCACATTAAAGCCTTGACTGAAGCTGGGGTGAATGCCAAAGACATAGCTGTTATTGCTCCTTACAATTTGCAAGTAAGTCATTTAAGTGGGAAGCTATATCGGAAATACCACAAGGACTTTTGTCTTGTTAAATTATTTCTTCAATTGTTTAGCGACACACTTGATGTGTTGTCAGGGGCTTTTTGACTCACCAGCCAAGCATATATATTACCGGCTAAAATATTAACTCATTTTATATAGGGTTTCACAATATATATAAAAAATAATATATAATAATTGCGATAATGGCACGTGCCATATGTGTGCAGCCCTAATTTTACCCATATTTCATAATACGGTATTATGTTGGATGCATACTGAGACAAGTCACAACAACGTTAAACAGCAGCAAAAGAATATATAATTTTAACATCCATAAGGTCAGGCATTTCCTTTTCCTGACACAGTCCTCGTGCCGTAGCATTCTGTTTCTGCATTTCTGTTTAATTTTTCATCTTTGAACACTTTTAAAGAACTTTCAAGCAGCTTGGAGGTTGAAACATGAGATTGTCGATGTTTCATTTTATTTGGTTTCAAAAATGTGGATTTTGCTTCGTAAAACTGCTGTGCTGATTAATGTATCATGAGATTTTCTGAATGTTTTAGCTTGTACTGTAAAACCTGTTTGTTTGTTGTAAGGCTGCGTGATCTGGCAAAAAAAAAATCACGATTAATTTTTTTCATATTGTCTGATCTTGATTATTAACATGATTTTTTAATATTTTTTTAAATAGCTAGTTTTAAAGCATCTATACTGAAAACTAAAGAAGCTAGAGATTAGTTCAACATTTTATTAACCCCTTTTGTTTACAACACTTCTCACTCAATAATTAAAACGATAACCCTGATATGATATTACCATACTTACTCAGCAAATAAAATACATATTGAAAAATATAACACTTTTCACTCAACAGTGCAGCAAATGTAAAAAACCCTAACACTAGTTTGAAGTCCGTAGTATTTTTGGAGGTACAAGATACAAATTGTTTATTTAATAAAGTCAACAAATTTACTCTCATTTGGAACCTGGCGAATGTTAATTTCGGACCCCTTGTTTGGTACCTGTACAAGTGATGCCCACAAATGTTTTATTTTTGAAGTCTGAATTTTTAATACTGCTCTCATATTAGTTTGTGCAGGTGTAGCTAATATTGAGGGCAGTGAGGTTACTTCTAAACTTGGGTAACAGCTGAATGGCTTTATTTGTGTACCTCTGTAAAGGTTGACCTTTTGCGTCAGAAACTTTCTGCAAGGCATCCAGAGCTGGAAATCAAATCAGTGGATGGCTTTCAAGGCAGAGAGAAAGAAGCTGTGGTTTTGTCTTTAGTCCGGTCCAATAGGAAAGGTATGTTTCAGTTTGGTGTTTGTGGCATAGCAGCAACATATCCATCTGGCCCATTTTTTTTTTTTTTTTAATGAATTTGACAATTTTTGTACTTCTTGAATGCAGGTGCAGTGGGTTTTCTGGCAGAGGACAGAAGGATAAACGTGGCTGTCACACGTGCGAGACGTCACGTCGCCATTGTGTGTGACACCCAGACAGTTCAACATCATGCTTTCCTTAAGACACTGATCCATCATGTCACTGAGTGTGGGGATGTACGAACAGCATTTGAGTACCTACCAGACATTGTACCGCAGAATTACAGCCGTGACCACAAAGACACAAAGCCTTGCATTTTGACCACACAAAAGGTTGAGGGAAAGAAAGTAAAAGCAGTTGAGAAGAAAACAAGTGGAAGTAACACAAGAAATGGTAAAAAACATGACAAACCCTTAAAGTCATGTGTATCAGTGCTCGCCGAGGAGGAACAGATTAAGAACCGACAAAGTGAGATCAGAGAGATGGTGGAAAGATTTCTGAAGAACCTCAGTCAGAGTGAACTAGACTTTCCGCCGTCATTCAACTCCCATGACCGCCTGTTGGTGCACCAGATCGCTGAAGAGCTGGGCCTCGTGCACCAGAGTAAAGGCGAGGGCAAAGACAGGTATATCACTGTCTCCAAGCATGTGAACTCAAAACCGGATCACCCAACTGCACGAGAGAATAAGGAAGATGAGCAGGAAAGTGACAAAAGTGAGGGAGCTGCAGTTTCTCAGGAGCAGGACATTCCTCAACCACCCTCAAAAGAATCATCATGTCAACCTCAATTAGATTTAAAAAGTTTACATTTGGAGCGAATGAATAGGGAACAGCAGAAAAGGGAAGAAAATGCTCAACAAAAGAAGCAGCAGAACATTTCGGTTGTTACAAAGAAGTCCACAGCCATTAAAGGTTAGCAGTGCAAACATCTGTTATTGTACCACTCCAAACCTGTGCAAACTCTGTTTTCCTCTTCCAGGAAAGAAGCGAACCAAAGCAGGCGCATGCGACATTGCGGCATCCTCTTCTCCGGGCGACGACTTTGACACCCTCATCAGCGCCGTGGTGAAGGCAGACAGCGTGTGCAGTTTTGTCAAGTGTAAAGCCTCCGTGCTAACTCTTGGACAGCTTTGTCTTTTCTGCAACAGGCAATATTGTCTCAGTCACCACGTACCAGAGGTAAGGCAGCATGAAGAATAGAACCTTGACAAGTAGACTGCGTCGTTTTAAAAATTAAGGTGCATGATTCATGTTTCATTGGTCCACAGATCTCCCATGTGTTTGGGAGATTTTGTTATGGTCCCATGAAACTATGGTTGGCCATGATTCCAAAAGGCATGTTTAGTACAACCCCAATTCCAATGAAGTTGGGACGTTGTGTTAAACATAAATAAAAACAGAATACAATGATTTGCAAATCATGTTCAACCTATATTTAATTGAATACACTACAAAGACAAGATATTTAATGTTCAAACTGATAAACTGTAATGTTTTTAGCAAATAATCATCAACTTAGAATTTTATGGCTGCAACATGTTCCAAAAAAGACTGAGAAAGTTGAGGAATGCTCATCAAACACCTGTTTGGAACATCCCACAGGTGAACAGGCTCATTGGGAACAGGTGGGTGCCATGATTGGGTATGAAAGGAGCTTCCCTGAATTGCTCAGTCATTCACAAGCAAAGATGGGGCGAAGTTCACCTCGTGAACAAGTGCGTGAGAAATTAGTCGAACAGTTTAAGGACAATGTTCCTCAACGTACAATTGCAAGGAATTTAAAGATTTCATCATCTATGGTCCATAATATCATCAAAAGGTTGAGAGAATCTGGACAAATCACTGCATGTAAGCGACAAGGCCGAAAACCAACATTGAATGCCCGTGACCTTCGATCCCTCAGGTGGCACTGAATCAAAAACCGACATCAATGTGTAAAGGATATCACCCCGTGGGCTCAGGAACACTTCAGAAAACTAATGTCAGTAAATACAGTTTGGCGCTACATCCATAAGTGCAACTTGAAACTCTACTATGCAAAGCAAAAGCCATTTTATCAAAAACACCCAGAAACGCCGCCGGCTTCTCTGGGCCCGAGCTCATCTAAAATGGACTGATGCAAAAGTGGAAAAGTGATCTATGGTCCGACGAGTCCACATTTCAAATTGGTTTTGGAAATTGTGGACGTCGTGTCCTCCGGGCCTACGAGGAAAAGAACCATCCGGATTGTTATGGCAGCAAAGTTCAAAAGCCAGCATCTGTGGTTGTATGGAGCTTTGTTAGTGACAATGGCAGGGGTAATTTGCACATCTTTGAAGGCACAAAAACAAAGGTAATTACAGGTTTTGGAAAAACATATGCTGACATTCAAGCAACGTCTTTTTCATGGACTCCCCTGCTTATTTCAGCAAGACAATGCCAAACCACATTCCGCACGTGTTACAACAGCGTGGCTTTGTGGTAAAAGAGTGCGGGTACTAGGCGGGCCTGCCTGCAGTCCAGACTTGTCTCCCATTGAAAATGTGTGGCGCATTATGAAGCGTAAAAAATGACAACGGAGATCCCGGACTGCTGAACAGCTGAAGCTGTACATGAGCAAGAATGGGAAAGAATTCCACCTCCAAAGCTTCAACAATTCGTGTCCTCACTTCCGAAACATTTATTGAATGTTGTTAAAAGAAAAGGTGATGTAACACAGTGGTAAACATGCCCCTGTCCCAGCTTTTTTTGGAAGGTGTTGTAGCCATAAAATTCCAAGTTAATGATTTTTTGCTACAAACAAAGTTTATCAGTTTGAACATGAAATATCTTGTCTTTGTAGTGTATTCAATTAAATATAGGTTGAACATGATTTACAAATCATTGTGTTCTGTTTTTATTTGTTTAACACGACGTCCCAACTTCATTGGAATTGGGGTTGTACAAACACAACACTGCTCATCAACAAAGAACACCATAGCGACAGTGAATCATGGTGGTGGTAGCATCATTATTTAGTGCTGTGTTTCTTTGAACTGTGTTTGGGTTTAATTAGAGGCACTTTAAAATGGTGGCAGTGTGTTCTGACTTCCATTTAGCATGAATTTGATTGGTTATGTTCGAATGCAGCTACATCCCAGTTTTTTATTTTTTACATCCCCTCTCGAAAAGACAAAAAAATAATAATAATTGGGGGGGGGGGGGGGGGGGGGTTTAAATTTATCTTGGCCTCATTTTTTTTTTTTTTATTCACAAAAAATGGCATTTAAACAGTGGTGTGTGACTTTTCTATCCATTTTCTATCCACTGGATGACCTCATAGATGTAAGACCTGGGTCATTATCTCAGTTCTGGTTCATCACGGTGTTTGATGGGATTGAGGTCAGAGCCATCAAGTTCTACCTTACCAAACTCATCCCACCATGCCTTGAACAGAAAAGGGGCCTTCTTCTAACTGTTCCCAAAAAGTTGCATGCATAGAATTGTTAAAAATTACAAAGGGAGGAAAACTTTTACGCGGACATGATTGCTTAATTAAATGATTCGGAATGATGTCCCCATACTTTTGTCGCTGTTGTATAGTTTTAGCTTTACTGGCACTTGTTGAGGCCTTAAAATGTTTGTATCATATTAGGTTCACGGCTGTGGAGACCAAGCAAAGACTCAGGCTCGAATGAGAATAAGCAAGGAGGGGATTCTTTACGCCGGCAGTGGGACAAAAGAAAAATCCATGGACCCCAATAAGAAAGCTTATCTACACAGGAAACTGGACTCTAAACTCAAAGATATGGCAACACAGAGGAAAACAAAAAACAAAGAGAAGGATGGTTAACAATAATAGAATAAAGTGGTGTCAATTCTGCCCAAATTGTTATTGTTTTTCCTTCTTTATTTTATAAACATGATACAATACATTGGACAACTGGGTACATTCATCCACATGAGAAAACAAAATGGAACAAAGAAGAGAGGGAGATAACTCATGGATGCAAGCACATTGTGTTGCACAAGACAAAGCGAAGTTGGTTTATCACAGGGACAACTGCACTACTAGAAAAGGCCTTACCTCACACTGTTAATGTTCACCTTATAGCCTTATGTTCAGCTATTGTTTTTTTTTTTTTTTTTTTTTTTTTTTTTTTTGGGACGAACATGCCAGCTCAACTGGTAACTCCCATCCTGCAAGCTGTCGGACACCAAAATCCATCATTTATTGTGGATGTGTGAACCATGTTTAACAGAAGTCAGAGTTGAGGAAGATAATTCTTACAATGTCAGCAGTGGAGTCACGTATACTCTGAAGCAAAAACCTCCATTGTTTGTGCTGAAGAGAACTCATCTGTTTGGGTTTTTTCTGCGATACTCAAAAGTGAGAATTACTTCAGCAAATTATTATTTTTATTCACCGTGAAATGTGATCATGCTACACTTTTAAATGTCAGAGTTAATAGAGCTCAGTGTATCAAATATTCTGCCTTTACAAAGATAATAATGCTCAGTTTTGACAGTGCAGGAGGTATTTATTTAACCCTGTTGATTATTGTGGTTGTAATTTGCATTATCCATTGTACAGAGGTGTTTCTGTTTTGCAAAAAATATAACATGTTTTTTTTGCTAAATAGTATGATTATACTGTATGCTCAAGTGAATACACGACTAGATTTGAATTATTCTGTGTAGTTGCTTGGCATTCTATAGTCAATAAAACATGCAGAGTTCTCAATTCTACTAAAGCTCACCAACGTTTACCTCTTTTTTTCAAATGACCAATTATTCCCTATTTACAATAGACTACATTATAGCAACCACCAGATTTCCTGTTCAGCAATCTGCCCTTCACTACGGATGTCAGATGTGGACAGAAAAAGGAATTTCTATGAAGAACACAATGTGCATTGATCCGGTTCCTTAATCTCAGCGAATAAGGAGAAAACAGCTGCATATACATTTTGTGAAGACATGAGTCGTTAAGTTTTTGCAAAACCCCTCCTGGAACTCAAAACCTTTACATTACGGTATGTACAAGAATAAAATATCATGAGTTGAATTCAGAAGTGACTGAAAAAACAATATGCATAAAGAAGTGTAAATAACAGCAAGAAATCCTCTCATCCTTGTACACTACCAATGCAAAGAATAGCATGAGTTCAGTTATAAATGTGCTGTTTACAGTCCACATTCTTCGCTACTTCCTCACACTCTGCAACCAAAGGCCAAATACTCCAGCCTGTATTGAAATGTGGCAAGTGGCAGTTTGACCTCCATTGTCCTCTTCAGTCAATTCCAAACTGATGTCAGAAAAGATGATTGACAGAGTCCTCAGAATGGGAGGCCCGCTTCCGTTCAGCATCCCTCAGCAGAGAAACATGAGTTTGACCCACGTCAAAGATCATCGCTTCCCCGAGGCTGCCTGCTTCACTAAGACCAGTCAGCAGCATGTGAGGCATTAATGCACTGTGTTTAGAGATCCCGCCCGCGTAAACATGGTGGCCGATTCACACGAACCCTGGCTTCATGGAGTTCTTCAAACACTTGGGACAACCTTTTGTCCCGTTAGTCTGCAAACACCTGAAAGAATAAAACCCATTATACTCAAAAGTGTTCCAAAGGAATGACAGGACGGTGAACCAGCACCCACTTGAGGTGGAAAATGTGGGAACAGGGTAAGGCCTGCAGCTTTTGGTCCCTGTCCCCGATGGACTCCCCGCACATGCCGCAGTAGAGCTCCAGCTCCTCCACGTACTGCAGGAACTTCACCACCTGCTCTCGCAGCTCCTCCTGTCTGCCCTGACTCCTGTAGATGCCCTCCCTCAGGCAATGGGCCTTCAGTGTGCACAGCTTGGTGCACAAACACAACAAGATCATCAGTGGATCATGTAGACCAGCACTGATGGTTTTACCATGTGTGCGAGGAACATCTCAAACCTTGTTTCCCATTCCATCTGCCAGGGCCTGTGCTCGCTCTAAGGAATCCAGAGCCTTTAGAGTAAATAATGAGGCACGGTCAGTTGCGATGGTACAATACTCACCGAGGCCTTCTCTGCTGGCCTAAACGTTAGAAGCACTGACCTACACTTACAACCTAAATTCTAATATTTGTTCCATGGAAGTGTTTGAATTTAGTTCCAACAGTCTATTCATTTCGGAGCATTTTTATTGGATGTTAAGATTTTTTCTTTTTCTTTTGTCCAATCAGATTTCAGCCTTTATGTGGTCTATGTCCATCTGCCCAGGGCCAGCCAGAGTACCGGATCCATTTCCAAAAGCAGGCTAGAAATGGATGGACTGATGGCTGGAGGGACCGACGAATGGATACTGTTCAATTAGATACATAGTTGTCATTCATATGTCAATAACTGTCATTCATTCTGGATCTTAGCAGTTTGTACAGGTGTACCTAATGTTGTGTCCGGTGAGGGAATATAATACAGAGTTGGTTTCTACCCAAATGTGACAAGATACCGGTCTACAACTACTGAATTTATGTTCTAATTTGGGCACCTTAACATATTCCTTCATCAGAAGCCAACACTTTGCCACTGCCAGGTGCACATGGGCTTGTCCAAGTCGATTCCCAATCTCAGTCATGATACCCAATGCCGACTCGTAACGCGGGAATGCTTTCTGAAAAGGTTAACAAGACACAGTTAAGCGCGTATGTTCAAATGTTTCAATCAGCTCATTTGTCAGGTACAGTATGACAAAATCAGGGAAAACAAACGATAGTTACTTACATCAAAGTCCCGTCTGTAGCGGTGTATGTCTGCAAAGTTCAGCAAGCACAGAGCCTGCAGAGGACGGTCACCGTGCTGCAGAGCAATTTTCATAGATTCCTGTTGAAGGAAACCATTGGAGAGAGGAGAAGTCCATCACTGAGCTCGGCAGTCATCTAAAGATGGCAAAGTGTGAATCAACTGGCAAAACATTTAGGCATGAAAATAACCAATGATGAAAGAAATGTATTCATTCCTGTATCTTACTTAGGTTATATATATTGTATAATGAGATATGAATGCTCTGTTTTGATTGGTACTGTCAGAGAGGTATTCATCGAACAATGTTTACTATTGTAGCTGGACAGTGGTGCCTTGAGATGATGATAATGAGTGATCCGACATTTTCGGGATACGATTTTTTTCTTGGACTTGTGAAGTAAATTTTTGAGGTACGAGTGCTGTATGGGAGGCAGTGAACTCAACTCGGCTCACTTCAAAACAAGCAGCAGTTTGGCATAGTGAACAAAAATGCCACTCGCAGTTAAAGCTGAGTTTTGCAAACTAAACATAAAACCAAGTGAATTACACATTTTGTATTTCAAACAACCATATACAGGTAGATTTGCTTTTAAGTCCACTTCTTCAATCCTAATGCTTCAATCGTAAGGCTAATGCATAACGGGGAAAGCCATAGACGGGCTAACAAATAGCATCTACTCTGTTACAAAGCTTTAAGGAACGACTATTTAAACACAAACAATGCAGCAACACGCAGACAAGCAATATAACAATACTCACAGGCATACATTCTTTATTCTTTATTATTAAAGAGGATTTAAGATAAGAGTATTTTGAGTTACGAGCGTGGTCAGGAACAAAATAAACGAGGCACTAATGTAGTTCGTTGCTGAGCTTTATACTGAGATGTAATATTGTGGTAACATTAAAGGGATATTTACAAATAATTCCTGAAACTGCAGTTTGACACCACAGCAAAGCACATGACATCAATCTTATAAAGGCTGAAGTTTTCTACACTTTAAAAAAAAAAAAAAAATCTTATTTGGTCTTATTTCTTATCAGTACGGCGGCCTAGTGGTTAGCATGTCTCCCTCACAGTTCTCAGGTGTTGGGTTCAAAATTCGGCCTTCCTGTGTTGCGTTTGCATGTTCTTGTGTAGGGTTTCTGCGGGTATTCCGGTAAGTTGGGATGTTGTGTTAATCATAAATAAAACAGAATAAAATGATTTGGAAATCGTATTCAACCTATAATTAATTGAATACACGACATCCATCCATTTTCTGAGCCGCTTCTCCTCACGCGGGTCGCGGGCGTGCTGGAGCCTATCCCAGCTGTCATCGGGCAGGAGGCGGGGTACACCCTGAACTGGTTGCCAGCCAATCGCAGGGCACATAGAAACAAATAACCATTCGCACTCACAGTCGTGCCTACGGGCAATTTAGAGTCTCCGATTCATGTATGTTTTTGGGATGTGGGAGGAAACCCACGCAGGCACGGGGAGAACATGCAAGCTCCACACAGGCGGGGCCGGGGATTGAACCCGGGTCCTCAGAACTGTGAGGCTGACGCTCTAACCAGTCGTTCACCGTGCTGCCTGAATACACTACAAAGACAAGATATTTAATGTTCAAACTGATAAACTTTATTGTTTTAGCAAGTAATCATTAACTTAGAATTTTATGGCTGGGACAGGGTCATGTTTACCACTGTGTTACATCACCTTTTCTTTTAACAACATTCAAAAAACGTTTGGGAAATGAGGACACGAATTGTTGAAGTTTTGTAGGTGGAATTCTTTCCCGTTCTTGCTTGATGTACAGCTTTAGCTGTTCAACAGTCCGGGGGTCTCTGTTGTCGTATTTTACGCTTCATAATGCGCCACACATTTTCAATGGGAGACAGGTCTGGACTGCAGGCAGGCCAGTCTAGTACCCGCACTCTTTTATTACGAAGCCACGCTGTTGTAACACGTGTAGATTGTGGTTTGGCATTGTCTTGCTGAAATAAGCAGGGGCGTCCATGAAAAAGACGTTGCTTGGATGGCAGCATATGTTTCTCCAAAACGTGAATGTACCTTTCAGCATGAATGGTGCCCTCACAGATGTGTAAGTTACCCATGCCATTGGCACTAACACAGTTCCATACCATCACAAATGCTGGCTTTTGAACTTTGCGTCCATAACAATCCGGATGTTTCTTTTCCTCTTTGGCCCAGAGGACACGACGTCCACAATTTCCAAAAACAATTTGAAATGTGGACTCGTCGGACCACAGAACACTTTTCCACTTTCTGTCTGTCCATCTTAGATGAGCTCGGGCCCCGAGAAGCCGCCGGCGTTTCTGGGTGTTTTTGATAAATGGCTTTTGCTTTGCATAGTAGAGTTTCAAGTTGCACTTACGGCTGTAGCGCCGAACTGTATTTACTGACATTGGTTTTCTGAAGTGTTCCCGAGCCCACGGGGTGATATCCTTTACACATTGACGTCGTTTTTTGATGCAGTGCCGCCTGAGGGATCGAAGGTCACGGGCATTCAATGTTGGTTTTCGGCCTTGCCGCTTACACGCAGTAATTTCTCCAGATTCGCTGAACCTTTTGATGATGATATGGATCGTAGATGATGAAATCCCTAAATTCCTTGCAATTGTACGTTGAGGAACATTATCCTTAAACTGTTCGACTATTTTCTCACGCACCTGTTCCCAAAGAGGTGAACCTCGCCCCATCTTTGCTTGTGAATGACTGAGCAATTCAGGGAAGCTCCTTTCATACCCAATCATGGCACCCACCTGTTCCCAATGAGCCTGTTCACCTGTGGGATGTTCCAAACAGGTGTTTGATGAGCATTCCTCAACTTTCTCAGTCTTTTTTGGAACATGTTGCAGCCATAAAATTCTAAGTTGATGATTATTTGCTAAAAACATTACAGTTTATCAGTTTGAACATGAAATATCTTGTCTTTGTAGTGTATTCAATCAAATCTAGGTTGAACATCATTTGCAAATCATTGTATTCTGTTTTTATTTATGTTCAACACAACGTCCCAACGTGATTGGAATTGGGGTTGTAAAAACACGCATGTTAGGTTCATTGTTAATGTGAGTGTGAATTGTTTGTCGAAATTTGCCTAGTGATTGATTGCCGACCAATCCAGGGTTCTCCTCTCGCCCAAAATCAGCTGGAAAAGACCCAGGACAAGCGCTGTAGAAAATGGATGGATGGATTGTTCAGTTGTACCTAATGATGTGACCAGTGAGTGTATGCTATACATTTGACAGAGCTCTTTTTTATCCAACATTAACTTCATTGCGAGTCATGCAGCAATTCCATGAAAGCTTGTTAAATGTGCAAAACCCCCCATATTTTGGAATCATTTGTAGCTGAGCTTACCATATTATTAACCGTTTTAGTGTTTACTCGCCTGATGATTAACAGCTACCACAAGTATCTTTTCAAATAACTCTCAGCGGGAGTGTGAGACTTTTTTGAGCTCACCTTCGAGCACCCTCCAGTGCGCGGCTATTCTAAATATGACAGGATGTGTAAATTGTTTGGCTAAATGCGTTTGGCAAATCTAATGAATCTGGGGAGCCTCCTGCTATTTCATTACAACACTTTTGCACGCCAAGTCAACGGCATCGAGTTATTCCCTGCACCTTCCCCCTCCCCTCCCACAGCGCATAATTAGAACAGAGAGCGGAGACGAAAGGCCCTCTTTTCATTAACACTTAAAACCAGCGCCTCTGTGGGCATATTTTGGTCGAGGTCTACTGCAAGAACACAACTGGTCCTCACACCTGTCAGCAACCAAGCGTCTACTGTATCTACAGCTTTGACATCAGGCGGACATCAAAGATCTCACTTGTAACATATTGTCCATAAATTATAAACAGTAGTGGGAAGTAACAAGTACAAATACTTCACGACTGTCCTTAAAGTCCCTACAAGCGTGTTAACAACCCCGGCGAATTTGAATGGTGGTGGGGGGGGGGGGGGGGGAAATCGGCAAGTACATAAAATGAAGTTTCAAAATAGTGGAAAAACAAGCCAATGTCTCTGCTCTCAGATGCTGCTGGCGTTGAAACCACGCCCTTCTCAACTGTCAACTGTTAGTCACATACCACTTCTACGACCAGGAAAAAATGATGCTACTTCGTTTAGCATCTTTCTTATGCCTACACATAACTACTTGTTTTGAGACACAAAAATACAGACCCGTTCCAATAAATGTGAATATCATGGAAAAGTTTATTTATTTCCATAATTCTATTCAAAAGGTTAAACTTTCATAGGTTATATATTCAGGGCCCACAATGTTAACAATTTCAAGTATTTATTTGTTTATTTGTACATCATTTGGGTTTCCAGCTCGTAAAACCCACGAAATCAGGAATTCAGAAAATGTGACCAAATCACCATTTACTTCTCAGTTTTATAATACATGTATTATTTATTTAGAAACAAATCTCTGAATTCACTTTAAGTGAAGGAGATAAATCAGTACCCGAATCTTATTTTACACAAGTACAGTATGTATACTTCAACCTAAGTATAGTGTGAGTGCTGTTGCCATTACCTCGCAGCATTCCATGGCGTCCGGCAGGCGCTCCAGCTTCCTATAGGCCACCGACATGTGGTACTGACTCATAGCTCGATACTTGAGGCTCCAACCTTTGCCATAGTCATTGACAAGCTCGGCTGCTTTGCAGGGGAAGAACAGGGCTTTTTCGTAGTCCTGTGGGCATACATTTTAAATGAAGATATGGCAGTGTCCAAATAAAGAAGCTGAAACTGTACACTTTTGGGGGGATGTGCGAATAAAATAACACGTGAGTGCATTCTTCACATGCCACATGGTCACAGTGCCATTGAAACCAATCCTCCACGGGAAGCTAGAGGATTACTCTTACAAATCTCTGATGTCAAGGGTACGCCATCACGCACGCCCCCTCCCTCGCCCCAGAGCAGGTCCTCATGACTAACAATGCCCACTACTGCATGAGCTAACAGTTGGCCATGTTTGTTTGGATGCGCCACGGTGTTATCATGCTCCGCAAATACACATCCGTGGACCTCGTGATTGCGCAATCAAGTCACACGTGCCACCCAATGTCAATGGGCACCATAAAAAACAAACAAACAAAAAAAACAATGCAGGTAGTCAAATGGAGGCCATCATGCACTCTCGTTATTTCATTAAAAAAAACAAACAAAAAAACACAACACTCAAACAAGATACTAAAATAACACATCATTGAAAAATAGCTATTGCTCAATAGAAACTATTACATTTCCAAGACTTATGCAGGGGAAGCACTATAGTCGTACGCCAAGCAAAGCTTTCTTCGGTTTCGTGCACATCTTTGAACTGCCATCATACATTGCGTGACAGCGTTAAGTGGTGTGGACATTTTGCCTTTTGCCCCATTGCATTTGTTCCAAAGGTTTGACCGCTTCTCGGGATCGCGTCATGAGAGACCTTAGTTCAGTAAAATGAATGATCATAAAGAATCGAAAAAGTAAAAAAATAACATAAAATCATACAAATGCGCTCAACAACGGAAGTAAAAGGGAAAAAACAGAATATAAAATAGTGCCTTCCCCAATACAAAAAGATCGATTAAAAAACAATCACAAAGCAGAAATTAACGGGAGTCTGAAATCAATTTTGAAAAAGATGACTTTTTTGTCATTGCTGTTCAAACGGCACTGACCTGCTGCCTTGTTACCCCAGATACACACCTTAATCGTAATGGAGTGTTACTGTAACACTAAATTGTATCGGTTTGAACTTTATGTGAAGTTGGCACACTCACAAACACTTTTGGCTCGCATGAACGTGCACGTCATCACGAGCACGAGGCGTAGTGTTTCGTTGTTGTTCCTTTTATTATTGTACTAAGTTGTTTTTAACATTGTGTGATAGTTAAGAATGATAAATACTTCATCTGTGACACAGAACAGACACATTACACATGATCTGTTTGGAATTATTTGTTGAAATATTATATAAGTCAACTTATTTGTATGTTTGTAGTGGTTAAGAATGTTAAAATCCTATTGAAAACAAGTTTCTAAGTCTTCTATTGGCTTATGGGAAATCGACAACCGGGAAGTTCGAGAAGAAATATAGTGCAATAATAATCATAATCCAAAAATTCAATTAGACATTTTATTGTTACATTCGAGGAAGTCAAAAGGTAACGGAACGACGTCTGAGCTTCTGGTTCGACTGCAACTGTGACTATTGTATTATTCAATATACTGGGACGCAAGTGTGAGTCATTTGCGTTACCTTCAGATGGATATAAATGTTTCCCAGACTGCAGCAGACTCTGCACTCCAGCATCTTGTCGTCATTGTTGTGCGCGTAGCGCAGGGCCTTCTCGTAGCTCTCCAGAGCTTGTTGGAAGAGGCTGAGGCCCAGGAAGGCATTGCCCATGCTGAGACATACCTGACCGTTGAGCTGCAGGCTGACCGTGGTGCCCTGCATGTTTAAGCAGGTCTTACAGTACGAGACCGTTTTGTGGAAGTCGCACAGCTTCTCGTTGCTGCGCGCCAAGTTCAGGTAACCCTCAGTCAGGTAGTCCGGGTCCTCCATTTCTCTGGCCGTGTCGATTTGATCCAAGGCGTACTGCGGAGAATGCGCAATACGAGAACGCTAACATTGAACGCTAACTACGCTTGATTCTTCAGTTCAGTGAGAAGCGAGTGGCGCTTGAGTAAGGCTGTTATGTCAACACGACACCCCACACCTACTCTCGGATTGCAGGACACTTCTTTACTCTGCGTTGAGTGCAAGCCACACATGGAAGTGGTGCTAAGAAGGTATAACCTTTGATCTCGTACCATTTAAAAACATCTTGCGCATGGTGGAAGTGGACAATTACTGCACAGTCGTCCCGATGACACACTGACGATATTCGAAGGCATGCGCTCTTGGAATGATGTCATACGAGCAGATTGCTGTTTGCATTACACAGTAAAAAATGAATGTCAATAAGCTTTAGCATACAATGGAAATGCTTTTCAGCACATGACTAGACTACTCACATATGTATAACCAGTTGTCAATCTTTAGTGATTACGCATCCAAAGTGGTGTTGGTAGTCTTACCTTGAGCATATCTTTATATTTTCCCATTTCCGAGTGAGCCGTGATCAAGCATCCCAAAACCCGAAATTTCCCTCCCGGATCCGAGGTTTTCTCCAACACTTTTGTCCACACTTGCAGTGCTTTGTCAGTCTGATTGGACTGGTACAACCTCAGTCCTTTCTCTATCTGTTGCTTGGTTTGGTCCTGGCCCATCTCTGTACTGAGGTGCCACATAAAAATATTCATTTGTTTAGGCCATGGCACTTCAGCAGGGCAGAAAGAAAGCAGATCTCCGGCATGGTAAACCCCTGAAGATGATCCCCTGAGAGGTCGGTGCCAGAAGGCCTAACACATCCAGTTCGCTCAACTCCGGCTGCGCTGGGACGAAAAGGAAACTGGATCCAACGAAGTCGAGACCATTATCACCAGCGGCTTCGTGGCAAACCCGCGGGCCAGGCAAATATCTTCCCCATTTAACTCTGCAATAATCCCCCCTCGGCATGAAGCGTTTAGAAGTTCTTCCTCGGATTTCCACCTGAAAAATTCCAAAGAAACACGTTTCCTATCCGAGTGCTAGCAGTGATATCCCAGAATATCTACTCCCTCCACACCCAAGCAAAAGGAATTCTCAGCACCTCTCTGTCCAACCCCCTCCACCTTCCTCGTAGTGTGAGCGCTACAGCAGATGGCCTTGTCACTCCAAACCATGTGTCCCTTCAGGAATTCTGCTCTGTCCTCAGCAAGCAGCCCCAAGGTCACAACAGCTCCTAGCGATCCACCTTCAGATTAAAAGACGATCTAAGCCAGTCATCCAACATCACTTGCCTCAGGAACACGAACGCAACCAAGTATATCCGATCACCACGTTGGACAATTGAGTGAGGTGCAAGTTTTATTTCCCCGGGCAACGGAGCCCGCACGTGAGACAGCGATCACGGCTTCTCCAGTCGGGAGTCCTTATGGAGGCGCATATGTGCTCCCAGAAACCCCCACCACTCATCTCAGCGTCAGCAACTGACGCTTAGAATAGTTCACAAAGTCTGACATGTAACCGATCTTGGGTTTCAGCTGCACAGCCTCCTGCAGCACATCAATGGGATCAAAGTTGTGGCCTCTCTGTAGTAGCTTTCGCTCTTTCAGCTCCGTTTTTGTCCACCAAGAACACAAATGCCTCCGCCTCTCACTTTGCAAGATCCATCTCATCTCCCGCTAGGTTTATGTAGCGAAACAGCCGTTAGTTTGCAGTTTTCCAAAATCACTTTTTGTCATATTTGTCCAAACTTTCAATCTGGCCTGACAGTAGTACAATAGGTGAATCATCCAATCAGAGACGGGTGTGACCGACGAGGTGTCAATCATTTGCCGTCTTCCGGGACCCCACACAGCTTCGTGCTGACCTGTTAGCCGGAGCTTCAGGAGGTTTGCTGAAACTATGGCGTAATACCCACGTCCTGAAAAAAATACCCATCCCTCATTTGCTAACAACTGCGCGTAAGACTAACAAAAAGAAGCAGACCAAGAGACCTCAGGCAGCTGAGGAGTCAGAAGCAATGCAGAATTTCTGCTCGAGAGGTACGTTTATCTCCTCTTTTGATTTTTAAGTGATTGCACATTCTGAAGAACAAAACTTCAAGCCGACATTTAGTGTTTCGAGCAGTGACTACCAACCTTTATGGAGCCAAGGCACACATTTTACAATTGAAAAATCTCACGGCACACCAACAAACAAAAATGTCACAAAAAGTGGATACATTAATTACTATATGTACTTCCTGCCATCTAATAGAAGAGCATTTATTTGTTCTGTCTGTCACGATGCCTCACTGGCAAGAATAGATGAACAAAGATACATTATTTCTTGTATTTAAAAAAAAAAAAAAAAAAAAAAGATTTTGAAGAGCGCTCACAGCACACTAATGTGTCCCGACACACTGCTTGAGAATCACTACCAACATAATCTTTACAGTGCTAATGCTAGTTTAGTAGCCCTAACCTAACCACTAGCCAAATATTGAGTAAGAGTAAGAAAGTACAACTACTACGACAAAAACGACTCAAGTTCTGAGTAACTAGTGAGTAACTTCTGATTTATTTTTTAAATCAGAGCACGAACGTCAAATAAAATAAAAATGAAATAAAATCTGAATGTGCTGAATCATATCCCTTCATCTAAAACAATAAATACAATCTTTATGAAATTAAATCTTTGTAAAATAAAAAAAGAAGACAAATTCAGCTCCAGGAAATGGTCTTATACTATATTGTTTTCCACTCGTTAAACAGCACAGTACTGTAAACTCATCAGGCAGATTACAAAAACAGGAACAAGGCCGCAGTGCATATACAAAGTCTACACACCCCTGTTCAAATGCCAGGTTTTTGTGTTGTAAAAGAGGTTTGACCATGATAAATAATTGTAAAGCTTTTTCCACCATTAATGTGGCCTAGAACTTGTACAACTCAACTGATTTATTTTTGTATCTTTTTGACAGGGGAGGGGAAAATAAACAACTGAAATAAACTTGAATGTAATTGACTTGGACTTGATGTTTAACCTGCTTTCTTGGCCAGGTCATCGTTGAAAATGAGATGTTCTGTTTTAACTGGTATTTTACCTGGTTAAATAAAGTTTCAATAAAATCAAAATAAATCTGGTCCCACAAGGATGCACTCTCTCTTATAACTAGCATGTGGCTGTGTTCACAAGTAACAGATCCCATTCAAACACGTTCAACGGGTGTTAAACATATTTGAACACAAAATGTATGGTAAATACTCTACGTATTGTCGTGTCTGTGTCTTCGATAAATGCAATGCCTTTAAGAGGCGGGGGCCTGGCGGATTGGCTTGCGGTGTGGGCGAGTCTGCAAGAGTGTCTGAGAGTGAGCTGTGGCTGCCAGCAGCTCATGCGCGAGTGTGCTCATTGTGTGTTCGACTCTTCACCCGGCACTCAATAAATGTCTGAAATGTGAAACGGTGACTGTGGCTCTCCTTTCCCACATGCAAGGGCATTACAGTAAGAATACCATGAAAACCCCATAAAAGACGACTGCTTAAAAATCAGCAATACAGCGGGGTTACGAACGATGAACCTCGATATTAGCAGGGTAACGCTGAATTGCTAAAGGCACCCCTGCTTACTGGAAATAATAAATAAAACATCACTGGAAACAGTCATTTCACAAACACGACAAGGCCAGAAAAGTTCAATAAGCAGTATAAAGTTGCCACAGCAATATATTTGACAAGAAACACCGTACGTAAAAGTTTCATGACAAGAACATTTGACAACTTTAGAAAACATCTCCTGTAATATGTATGCACATCAATATTAGACACGTCGTTACGATATAGTGAACAGTAGTAAAATGTTTCTACTTGATTTGAAGTACATGCGTGCGCGCTGGTTATGCCATTGTGACATATTGTGTGACTACTCAGGAAACGCATCCAAAATGAGACAGGCGCTAATACAAATGCAAAAATGACATAAACATGGATTCAGCCAGAGAAACTGGTTGAGTAAAATCACGAGATGTAGCCTAAGTTGGGAAAAGACCATTTCTAAATGGGCAAGTTCCAAAAGTCAGCTGGGATGGTGATACGGAGTGGATGGCTAGCTGAAAAGTGCGTCCTAACTAAGCCTTGTTGCATGAACTGATGAAGCCTGCTCGGATGAGAGGCGAAACATCTTCTAAGACAAACACAACAGTCCAGATGCGACGGATTCAATGACCCGGATGAATGACAATATTCACAGACATATTTAAGTGCTTCAACGATGACGTCACCGCTTATTTACATGAAGACAGAGCGCATTACGATTCGCTGTTCACGCGACGAAAATGTACTTCTGATCAGTTTGGCAAAGGAATATTCGACCCTTATGAAACCGAACGAAATTCTACTCAGATTCGGCGTGTTTATTCCGACTGAGGTGTGTATATGAAGGATTTCCATTTGGTTTGGGCTTCTAAACCGATTATAATCAGAATAGAAGGCTCCCCGTAAACCTCCCTAATATTGCTTCATATGACAACCTGGATAAGTGAAATGTTCCATTTAAAAAAAAAAAAAAAAGTCCTAAATTATAGATATGAAACTGTTCAAAAGTACATTTTCTTTTGTGTTTAAAAGTGTACCTATGAGTCTAACCTTTTTCCAAAAACAACTGTAATTTCATTATACCTTTTCTCCTAGTAATGGATTAAGCTACATCAATTTTTGCAATGAAATGATATAATCTAGTCCCATGCAATTCGTCACTCCCCAACACTGCTGTACGGTTTACAGTATGTACATTCAGAGCTAAAAATAAGAAATGTTAGGCCAAGACAAATTGCCAGTTTGTCAAGAGGATTTTTAGACCTCTGATAACAGAGACAACAGACGTAGCCGGATTGAACTTTAATGTGTTCGCATCACCTTTCTTACATTTGTCCCGAAAAACATAAATGCAGCCGTTACAACTGGCCACTTTCCACAGCGATGGCACGCAACTCCACGCTTCGGGGAAACGCAGGCGAGTGAAGCTCTCCAGCAAAGGATTGTAGCAAACCAGCGAGTCTCCTTCCGCTACTATGAAAATGACGTCCATGTGGACCGCGGCGTGCATGCATCCGGCGAACGGCAGCATGTACTGTTTCATCTGACAATTCTGTGACGCCGTGTCGAAACACTGAATGAGGCGCGACGGCTTAGTGAAAAAGTCCATGTCGTTCTCCTCGCCGCCGAGCAAGTAGATGGTACCACCCAAGTTGACACCTGCGGCCCCCGAGACCGCCGTGTCCAGCTGGCTAGTCTCCGTCCACACGTTGTCTTTTACCGTGTAGAAGATGACGGCGTTCGAGAGCGTGTCCTGCAGAGTCTTCCCGCCGAGAGAGTAGATGGCATCCTCGCTGGAAACTGACACCATGGTGTGGTGGAGGCGGTCCCTGGGCAGTGGCGCGCAGCGCTCCCAGTCCATGGTGTGCATGTTGCACTTCCACATGCGCCGGGGGATGGAGCCGCCCACCACGTAAAGGTCACCTCTGTGCTTACAAGCGGCGGTGATCTGGTGGCATAGGCTGTTCTGGCCACTAACGCTGATGGCGTCGTCCTCGTCGCAGTGAAGTGACACGGCGAGGGAGTGAGTCCTTGTGTCCTCTTTACCGATCAGATAAATGTGGACATTCTCACCGATTTCCTGTGGCCGGAGAAAGAAAAGGACTCAGGAACAGCTTATTCTGCCTTGCAATGTTAAACGTCTGCAGCTAAACAACCAATAGAAACTTTATACAACGCCACGTTTATAACAAGTACCTCCATTTGCTATCAGAACAGTGTTTTATAGAACACGTTCTACTTTCTACCACAGGAAGACTTCCCCCTATTCACGTTGTACCGGAGATGAACAAAGTCCCACAAGTCGATCAAGACCGTTACTTTGATGTAATAGTAAGCAGGGGCCGAAATGAACTTTTTGACACAATAGCCAAGTTGGCCTGTAGATGAAAAAAAAATCCACCGGCTCAAGCATATTTTTTACTGGCTAACATATTAAATCATTTTACAAAGGGCTGCACAATATATCGAAAAAATGTCGTCCTTGCGATCATGGCACTTGCAATACGTGTATAATATGTGTTTGGATTTGCTTAGTAGAACTGCTGATTTTTGTATTATGACATTATTTTAATGTTTTTTAGCTTGTACTGTTGAACCTGTAGAATCTAATAATAATGTACGTAATAAAAGTTACTTGTGGCGCGTTTTTAAGAAATATGCCAAAATTGTACCTTGAGATTTTCTTGGAGGATACAAGCAAACTCCTCTCGCTCCACCTTGTTGTGATTTATCCACGACTCAATAGTTACAGTTGGATTCTGGGAGCTTGGAACACCATCTAGGGGGGGGAGAAACAATGCTTTCATGGTACAACAATCATTTAAACATGTTGTCTCTTTCTTTCTTTACAAGATCAGGATTTTTGGGACCGATCACCGAGCTAAAAAAAACCAAAACAATAACCAATCACCGATCCGATCACAAGGTGGAGCAATGTGTCTATTTAAATGACTAATTTACTGTATATAATTGTGTACTATATACTGGGTATCTTCAAAAATATTCTCGTCAAGTCATGTATTCTAATCAATCAGGTCAAACCAACATGACAACATGACAGAAATAATGGGTGCTAACTTACTGTAATTAAATTACGTCTCACACACACCGAAAAGTTCAGAGCATGATTCGACAGAACGCTGGCATTTTTATGTACAACCGTTAGTGCTAGCACTAGCTTGCTAGGCTACATATAATTGTGTTGCCTGCTTGCAAATCGGTATCATATTAAAAGTACGTGAACATACCTCAAGCTTTCCTTGAACGAACGTCTTCTCCCGAGCACCGGTGACCACCACCGCCACACGTTTTCCCCCATTTTGTTCTTTTTTTGACCAACACAATACACGCACGATCGACTGTTGCAGCAGAATTAATTCTGAAGTCTACAAAGCTATTTTGTCTGGCAATTTACAGAAAAATGCATCCGAACTAACCGGGAGAAGCGTCGTCATGCAACAAGACAATGACCCAAAACACACCGCCTACACAACAAAGGACTTCCCCAGGAGGGAAAAGTGGAAGGTCTTAGACTGGCCAAGTCTATCACCAGACCTTAACCCAATAGAGCATGCATGTTGGCTCCTGAAGAGGAAACAAACGAGAACTGAACGAGGCTGCAGTAAAGGCCTGGAAAAGCATTTCAAATGAGGAAGTCTGGTGAAGTCAATGGGTCGCAGGCTTGATGCAGTTATTGCAAGTAAGGGTTATGCCACCAAATATTAAATGTTATTCATATTAAGTTAATTGAATAATGTCTGTTCCAAGACGTTTGCTCACTTGAAAAGTGGGTGGCTTCAAACAAAAGGCGGTCTGACATGAGTTGTTGAAGCCATCTAGATGTAAATACCATGAAATAAAAGCTGGAATTCTGAACTTTTGTCTCATACTGCTCTGAAACCCATTTGTCTTCAGTATGCAACAAAAACAAAGGAATTGACCTTGCCGTTGCTAAACCTTTGGAGCGGACTGTACAATATGCATGGTCAAGCCGTATATCCCCAAAAAAGTGTGCGATCAAATCATGTATCATGTGCTACCAGTGCAAGAGTTGGTGTCGAGCCCTGGTACTACCTTTGATAATGTCTAAGAGCAGACAGAGCGGCAGGTTGAGGAATTCCTCTGTCAGATGAAGTTGGGCCAAGTGGATTTTAGCACAGTGTTTGGCAGACGTGTACAACTCCTGGTCACTGTGCCTGTCTGCAAGCCACATCACCTGGACATCATCATAAATCCAAAGCGTCATCATAACTCATAACAACACACACGGGAAACGTGGGTAGATAAAAACCAACTCACCTGTAGACAATTCTTGACCTCCACGGTCCGCGAGAGAAAGCGAGAACATTCCTCAAAGAGAGACGTTAAGTGGTACATATCTGCCATCTCGTAGGTGTCCTGCAGCTCCTCCACCCTCAATTTAATGGTGCCATGGTAGATATAGTCAACCAGCAGCTGGAAGACAGCGGCGCTTACATCCTTCAGTTCAATACAGCGGTTACGGGACTCTTTCAGGTTGGAGGTGAACATGGAGCGGAAGAAACTGCTCTGCGCCGACAGCACGAGTCGGTGTAGGTGGAACTCCTTGCCATCCACTGTAATCGTGACGTCGGCAAACAAGCCATCTTCCAGGCACAGGTCCATGATACTTTTCACCACCCGGCTGGAGTGGGAGCGGTCGGTGAAGGTGTAGCCCTGGAAGTAGTTCTCCTCTCCTCCGACACTGAGGTCCCCCACCTCACTGGACTCCATTACGCCTGGCTGGACGGGAGAAAACATTTAATAACAACAACAACAGACATTTACTATTAGCAACAACATTCCCATCTTCAATTGCATGTATTAGGTAATTTTGTAAAGGATCTGTGCACATAACATACGCTAAAACAGTGAATGCGAAACACAGGAATAATACTGAGACCAAAGCAGAATGTGGCAGAGGCTCCAAATATAACGCGATGAGCTGACTTGTACATTTGATGGAAAACGGCATAATGTTATCAAAACGAACACAATGTAAGTAGTACTATGAACTACACAATAAACAATAAAATGTACATACTATGTGACATGCCGGTGATGAATAGGACCAGCTATGCTAACGTAAATTGCTAAATGCTTGCGTGAGCGCATGTTAGCACAGAAAATAACTCATCCGTAAGTTCACGTGACTATTTAAAAAAAATAATTTTAACAACATAATAACAGAGTACTAGTATTAATACAGGACAATTACCTTTACCCACTTTAGCATTAAAAAGCAGCGACACTGTTCACCGGAAGTAAATAGACTGCGACAGTCACATGATCATCGTCTTCTTCTGCTATGGGTTTCCGGATGACCTAAAATAAAGTCCTGCCTCCCAGAGGCCAGAATTATATTGCATGAATGGTCACGATTCAATCCATCGTAAATTTGCGTCCATTTTGCGTGTATGTTATTTATTTATTTATGTATGTATTTATTAATTCGAACAAATAATAATAAAGAGAAATAAAATCAAATACACATAAATACAATACAAACAGATAAAGTCAATACAAATACAACCAACGGTACAATGTGATAGGTACTTTACATCACAGCATAAGATGAATGAAAGGTTCATAACATGCTAAAAACAGGTGCAGCGATCATGTAAAGTTTCAAATCATCACTAGACTCTTCCCAGCATTAGATTAATATCATGATGCACACCATACGCTGAACATACATGCAACATCTGTTGGAAACCTGCACTACTGGAAGTGATGAGACTTGCTAAAACATTTCCAGTCATGCACCTTTTGCAGATCCTCAAATCTTTGGCTAAATAACATCTGTTGGAAACCTGCACTACTGGAAGTGATGAGACTTGCTAAAACATTTCCAGTCATGACCTTTTGCAGATCCTCAAATGTTTGGCTAAATCATACATACACAGATTCAAAGGAAATTGGGACAAAATTTCCCCTTGCCTGACTTCATTACTAACACCAAATGGGCTTGATAATTATACTGTCTATATATATATATATATATATATATATATATATATATATTTTTTTTTTGGTTTGTTTGTTTGTTTGTTTTTTTGCACAATGAAAAGTCAAAGATGGTTACCCCCATCCACTACCACGTTTACTTCAGCAGGATTTTGACGTCTTTGGATAAGAAAAAGTAGGATCCGAAATATTTCTGTTCCACATCATGGCCATCTGGCTTTGGATTCCTTTTTCCAGGGAGAAAAAAATGCGTGGTATTCTGACAGAGTTGCCTCTGCCTCAACTCACAAGTGGACAAGCGAGAACGGGAGAAGGATGCAGTAGTGCCATGTTGGAAATAAAGAATGAAGATGAAACTCCAATTAATAATTTGGCGGCTGGTCATCATGTGGATGTGGTTCGAACAAGCGCTTCAGGGTAAGTCGGAGCAAGTGAGAGCGGTGACGGGGACTGAATCTTGTTGCATACTAAGACTAAGTTGACAAATATGCCATGAAACTGACCAAGGAATATGTTTACCGTGCATAGCAGCCTCAATTATCAGTGTTTGAGTGTGACGGGTCTAATAAGACACAAAAATGTGAAGTGCAAAGATTTATGCCTGTGCCTAAGTTCAAGGTTTAAAACATGTATTTGTTTGAAATAAATATCTAACTGTTTTGTGTTTTCTGCTTTAGAAGCGCCTGCAGGTAAAAGTCCAACTGCCCCGACAGTTGTTGATGCAAACCTGATGTTTGAGGTACAGTTGCCATGCTACAATTCAGTGAATATAAATTATGAGAGTCTCTGGTTCCATTTAAGTCCAGTTGTTTCTTCATCCCTTCTTGCAGTTTTTGCTGGGCGGGGTGGAACTCAACAAGGACAACAACATTGTCCTCCTTGATGAGGAGATGGCATCGATGAGGCTGGGGCGGGCCTTCCTCTCTCAGATCAATGACCACATTCCCAGAAGTCTGAGTTCCATGGAGCAGATGGTGGACATGCTGAAGAGTTGGAGGAAACAACAGCTGACTCAGGATCAGTTTGAGAGCCTGGTCTTAAGCACAGTGCTCTCGGCACACCAGGCCGGGAACCAGCGCAGACCCGAGGACCAGGAGGCCTGGGGTGGAGTGCTCTTACAGCTTGCAAATGTCACAGTGCGTGACCTACGTGGAAGTTATTTCTTCTATTATACATAAAACATATACATGCGCAATAAATAAACAATTCATTTTGATGCAATAGACTTGGCTCTTATCACCGGGGAGTAACTCATTGCATGTAACTTGATTGCGTCATTTGATTCCAAAATTTAGGGAATTGTATTCGATCACATTTCTGGGAGAAAATGTGTGGTTCAATTACAGTTGTTTTTGGAAATTTCCATGACCAAATTTGTTACATTGGAAAAACGTTAACACTGTTAATGCTAACGTTGTTAAACGCCGTTGTAACGCGTGCAGAATGTGTCTTGGCATTGTCTTGCTGAAATAAGCAGGGATGTCCCTGAAAAATACATTTCTTGGATGGCAGCATATGTTGCTCCAAAACCTGCATGTACCTTTCAGCATTTATAGTTCCTTCACAGAGAAGCTACCCATGCCATGGGCACTAACACACCGCCATACCATCACAGATCCAGCATTTGATCTTTGCGCAGATAACAATCCGGATCGCCCTTTTCCTCTTTGGCCCCGAGGACACGACGTACATGATTTCCAGTGCTCGGACTCACCCAATAAAACCCCAATCACTATTCATATTGACAGTACGCAATGATAACTAGATTACAATTGCAGCATCCGGTGGCCCTCATACTGGTCGTTGGAGACTTCAGTCATGTTCTTCTCTCTCGTCTACTGACAACTTCACACAACATGGAGAATGCGTAATGAGAGGGAGTAAAACTCTGGACCTCCCGTTCACCAATGTGAAGGGAGTATACGGTTCTTCTTCTCTCCCTACTCTGGGGAACACAACTGAGACCACCAACAGTTATTATTATTATTATTATTATTATTATTATTATTATCTTAGAGCGGCAGGGGTAACTGAGTGTCTTGCGTTCACAGTTTATTTGAGCTGAGGCATTTTTTTTTGTTTGGAGGTATTTAGTTGTACACATGCGTTTTTGTAATGATATATATATATATATATATATATATATACAGATGAAATCCATCCATTTATTTATAGTGTTTGTCCTCCAAGGGTTGCAGGTGAGTGCCAACCTATCTCGGCTGACTTCGGGCAGGAGGCGGGGTGCACCGTGGACTGGTCTCCAGTCAATCGCAGGGGACATTTTGACAAACAGCCACGCACACTAACATTCACAACGACAGTACAGTGTATCCAGAAAGTATTAACAGTCCTTCATTTATTCCTTATATATTTTTTTAGAACATGGGAGATGCCAGGGTCTCCTGAAAACCCCCCACATGCAAACTCTGGGTGGAGCTAAGAATCGAACCCCAAACCTCAGATCTCGGCGGCAGATGTGCTAACCACTTGCGCTTCGTGCTGTCTGCTGCAATGATCCAAAACGAAAAAGAAAAAAATATACATATTTACCAACAAAGGAGAAATATGATGAGAAGTTAAGGGGGTCATGAGGTCACACTAAAAAAAACAGCTGCTCCCACCACAGAAGCCAGCGATTATGAGGCGATATCGACGGCTGCAAGCCTGCTGGCTAATGAATTCTGATATCGATCCATCCGGCAACCATGCCTTTTGACAATGACCCTCCCACGTCGGCCCTCTTTCTCTCGCAACACAATGGGCTCCAGTTGGGAGCTCAGCCCCTTCGCATGCACACACGAAAGGTGAAATATATTTGGAGTGGATACATCCACCCACATATATACTGTACATCATATTGTATAAAATGTTACCCTCGACAATATCCATTGGTAAATTAGGCAATGATTTCTGCTGCATACTGTACTCTACACTTAAATAGCCACACTTTAATATCCAATCCAATGGTGAGAGCCCAATGTAATTATGTATTGATTAGAGCTAACTATTGATTTAATCATCAGAAGCCTCCTCCGTTAATTCTCCTATATGGCTTGGTCAGTGACATGCTGTCCTTTGCTTACTCAAGAGCTAATATCTCTTAGGGAAAAAAATCAAAAAATCAGTTACAAATCATCACAGTTGTTATTCTGCAACTTAGTTTCCTACATGCTCGAGCCACAACATCAGGTACACGGCCATCCATCTGCATCTTCTATAACTGTGTCAAAAGCCTTAGGTGTCTTTATCAGAATTATTTAGTCATCATGAAAATGTAGCAGAATAATGACACCGAAGTCTCACAATACAAGCGGCTAAACATTTGCAAATGTTGCAATTCAATGATGATTTCCTTAAGATGTGTTTCCTACTTTTATGACATGTTTTCATTGGTCCGAAATGATTTTGGCTTGTCTGGCACAAAGCTCTGCAAGCTACAGTGTGTTATAAGTGATTAGTTGAGGGTGTACCACGCCGCTCGCCCAGTCAGCGGAGACTCCACCGCGCTCCGCACCATTAAGGCCGAACTGCTCGGCCAGCCGTGATCAATGAGGTTAAGGTCATTAACATGTTATGAATATCACCAGGGCCTGGGAAAGCGGCGGAGAGGACGGCCCAGCTGAGCTCCGATTGGTTGGGCCTTGTTTTTAGGAGGGGCCAGTACCCAGTGACCACGGGGGTCATTTTTGAAGCGCTGACGAACTCTGACCTTCTGCTCGGAAGTGGACGGAGAGGTTTGATTGTTTAATTATTCCACTGCTCAACCACATTATGACCACTTGCATCGTATTATGCGATCAAATAAATGTGTTGTATCAAATAAGCTCACATACTGTATTTTGCTGTTTGCATGTACAATGGCTGCTTCCTGCTTGCAGTAATGGTCGTTTCTTCCTTTCAGAGGAATTCAGTCAACAATGTTTATTTTGGGCTTGTACCTCTGCAGTGTATCATAGAAAGAGGTTTTGTTTTACATAAGAGTTCAATTAATTATTTTGAGCATTATTATCTTTTTTTGTGTAACTTCAATTTATAGATTGCAAGAAGTACAGCGTACTATACGATTAAAAAAGACACAGACACACAAAAAAACAACGCAGATCATTCACTCATTCAATTGTTGCTGTGATGTGGTGGAGTGAGGCATTG
Source organism: Phycodurus eques (assembly GCF_024500275.1). Taxonomy (NCBI): domain Eukaryota; kingdom Metazoa; phylum Chordata; class Actinopteri; order Syngnathiformes; family Syngnathidae; genus Phycodurus; species Phycodurus eques. The sequence continues at coordinate 29,101,645 of NC_084529.1, forward strand.
TCTTGTCGCCATTTCACCATTATTTTTCTTTTTCTTTTGTACATACTGTCATTTTTAGGTCATACAACAATAAAGTGCCTTTGGTGTCCCCAACAAAATCACTGACTCATTATGAAAATGGAACAGATCAATTAAACTTTGATGCCTGATTATAAGTGGCAAATAGTTTGCACACATACATTTACAATAAGTCTCTTAAAATACATTTCCTTCAATTCATGTTTTTTTTTTTTTACTGTATGCACAAATTGACATCACCCACACACTGGTCTGCTAACTATAGACCTACAATGGTTTTAATGGGCAGTAAAAATAATTGATAAAATAAAAATCATTTTGATCATGTAAAGTATATTCCATGTTCATAATCATTAATTAAACACTTTGTGTCCCTGAAATTGCTGTCCGCCCTGTCGTTATAAGGTAACTGGCCCTTTGAGAACCCCCTGATTTTTTTTCAGTGACATCTTTACGACATTTTGTCTTTCGAGGCTGAAACAGTGCATCGTAGCAGAACAAATATTTACCCTTGTTTCATCATTTTCATCATATCACTTGTCTAGGTGGACGTTGTCAAGTTTAACTTGTCCACCCTGTCTAAGTAAAATATCACTGATTTAAAAAAAAAAAAAACATTCAGAAATTAAAAATATATATTAACCAGTGCACAGTCAGCTTGCTAACTGAATCATGTTGCTCAGTGAAGGCACATCATGTGCTAACATTGGCAAAAAAATGTCCACCCTGTCAACAAACTCACATATTTTGCTGTTTGTATGTACTGTACATAATCTGTATTCTGTTAAAAAAAACAAATCTGTGAGTTTGACCAATATGAATTTCTAACAGCATTACATTTACTTAAAGGTCCCATATTTTGGCTATTTGGACCTCCAGAGAGTGACTCTGTAACATGGACTTAATATAAAAGTGTCCATTTCATTTAAAAAAAGACATTTGTTTTGCCATACGAGTGTCCAGAAAATGACCCTCTGACAGCTACTTCTGTTTGACCCAGTGTTGTATCCGCTTTGTCCATATTTGGCGAAGACCGACCCTTTCCTCTGATTAGTTCCCTGTGTAGACCCACTTGTGAAAGCGCACATCTTTGTTATGTTGAAAGCGCTGGCATAGGAGTGAGAGGTAGGCAGAGCTCTTCACTAGTGACGTAAATAAGCTTAGAGAAATTCGAATGACCTGATTTCTTGCCTCTCGGCAGAAAACATATCTGGAACTCAGGAATGCGAGTATGATTTTAATTCATATTTCACGTTTATTGAGGAACCATAGACCCAATATTATATGGCAAATACTAGAAAAAGTTGGTTTGGTAAAGCATGGCATCTTTAATACAATAAATATGAAGTTCAATGGAAAATATCAGATGTCAAATGGGGAAGTCTCAAAGGTACCTAATGGTAACGTTTCCTCCCCCTAATATGGGGATTATTTCCATCTCGTATGTTGTTCTTCTCTCTCCAAAGTCAAGACAGTTTTTTGTTTTTTTTTGGGGGGGGGGGTCATACACAACTATTCAGTCTCTGTGATATTTACTTTTTGTTTTCTTTCCCATCTCCGTTTAATATACTTTCCTTCCATTGAATTATGATATAGTATTTATTTTACTTTATTCAGCCTCAATTTTAGATACCCATTACAGTTCTCCCATGTCTTTCTTGATCTACCTCGTTTTCAGCATTATCATCTTTGTAAGCACAGAGGCAGCTCTTGCATTGAAAACTCACTCATACAATTTTGTTTGAACGTACAGCAAAAACAAAAACAAAACCCGAAAGATTCTTGAAAAAAGTTTATTGGCTTTTAAAACCACTTTACAAATCTCACCAGTGAGTACTTTCCATTGAAAAAGAAAAAGAAAGAAACAACGCGTTTGCAATATTCACAAGCTACTGTACATTAAGCAGTACACCAGACAACATCACAGAGGAGGTTTTTTTTTCGTTTTTTTTTTCTTATACTGGTAGAAATGAATTAAAGAGTCAAACAGAGTTGGTTCCGGGTCAGTCAAAGGTAAAATTCCTGCTTGATGGAACTCAGAAGAGGTGCATTTCCTTCATTGAGAATTCAAATATCAGTGCCTTCAATGAAAAAAATAAAAATAAAAATAAAAATACGGGAACATGTCTTCACAACTGAACTTTGAGACATGTAAAATCAACAGTAAAACAGTCATCAATGTCAGACAACAGAACAATGTTAACTTAGTAAACAGCAAACAACAGAAGTAGCTGACAAAACTGGCACTGCCTGTCTGGTTAACAGAACCTGCCCACATCACAGCAGACAGTGGTCACCGAGAACATATAAAGTACAACAGAAAACATCACACATGCGTGCGTACAATCATTTATCAACACAATGAGCACGTAGGTTTTTAAAGGTTACTCTTAACGTTCCCCCCCCCCCCCTCAATGCTTCATATTCTCATGTGTGAGAATGTGTAAGAAATGTGTATCTCACTGAGATTAATGCACATTTTGCTACAAGACAATTAGTCATTTTCTGACAGGTAATTTCCTTACCTTGTCATAAAAAAATATTTTTTTTTATGTTGCAGCCGTCCATCGTTACATTTGTCACATAAGGTGTGGCAAATGCGCGTGTCATAAAAATTTAGTGCAATAACGTGAACCTCTGAAGTTTGTTGCAACATGAGCGAATGATTTTTCTTATCCAGTGTCTGCTGAAAGGCTTTGTCGCAAAAATGTTAGCGACAAGCTAACAGTATCGCAACTTTTTACCCCCCTCCTGTTCAAAGCGCACACCCTTCTGCTGCTCCTCCTCAAAAAGTCAAAATAAAATCAGCAAGCTAAGACCAGACAGCATTACACCTTTACGACACTCTAAGCCAGAAATGTAACATACAACATACAGTATCTTGCTGACGATACATCTGTTTAACGTTGTTTTTTTTCTTGTAAATGACACATACTTAGCTATAATAATGGCCATAATATAGTGTCCTGATACATCAAATCTCTATGTATCTATCCTATTTACAAACGGAGCTTTAACATGACTTGTACAACATTGACAATTGCCAAAAACTCAAGTAAGCCTCCTACTGTATCACATAGTCGTGATGGTTTCAACATGCTTCTGCAGGCTTTTGGCCTGTGACCACTTCCCTAATATACTGTACATACTGTACATAGAATTTATGTAACTTAATCCTTTTAGTTTTTATAGATGCAATAAAAGGTTTTATTATAATCAATTCTGCTGATTTTAATTTGAACTACGAGTGACCACACGTAATAATCTCTTTTCAAAATCTTTGGTATGGAAATAAGGCTGGATCGCACATTTCTTCCCAGATTGCCTCGCCTTTAATGTAGCTTAGCCTTCTCCAAACCATTGATTTTTGTATTTTTATTTAAGCATGCAAAAATCTAACAAAAACCTAATGATGTAAAGCGTGCCTGCCATTGGTTCTGTGACAGCGTATTAAATTCCTCGAAAATGAGCAATTAGCCCGTGCACAATGTAATCGCTAGCCTGTACAAAAAAACAAAAACAAACAAACAATTAAAAATGCCCCTTTGCTGTAACACTGTGAAACATAAACAGATGAAGGAATAGTGCTGAAAATATCAAGAGTAACAGCTGCCTTGATATGACGAAGACGCTCGGAATGGTTCTATCTCAACATTTTTCTATGTACAGTCCCTAAAGATGGCATAAGGCCTTGGACGTAAGGAATAAGGCAGCCAGTTGTTAATTTCCTTTCAATGTTTAGTCCGACAAGTGGCCTGGAATCCCATCGTGTCCCTACTGTTTCATCTACTCCCTTTACAAGATATTCAACAGTACGAGTTTAGGCTTTTAAGGAAAAGAAACAATGTCAACAATGCTCAGGCGTCAATCAGTTCTCCACTGATTTGGTTTATGATAAAAGTAGAAAGAATTTGTCAAAAATTCAGCACCTGGCAGCCTGAGTCACTACCCTTGTTAATATTTCGATATGGCAGGCAAACGTCCAACAACCTACACTACGTCCCTATGAATATCTACATTTGGTTGAACTGCACACACTGAAAATAGTTTACATTTTTGGTAATGTCATATTGTGCCAAATCTCTTATCCGTCTCACTCCCAAGTGTTTGTTCAATATAAATATTGCACTATTGATTTGTTCTAACATGGAAGATGTTTTTTTTTCCTCCAAATCCTCACACATCACTACATGCTGAGCCATTGAATTCTCCCCTTTATTTGCAACACTTTCACTTTTGATTGTAGACACGGGAGTAAGGTGGTTGAGTGAGGGGATGGCGGGAAATGAGAAAGAAAGAGAAGCTCATGGAACATCAGCAGAAAGAGAAGTAAAGAGAGAAGGGTAAGCCTGGCACTTTTTTAACAGAACCAACGGGAAAGTCCAGACAAATCCCAACGAACTGTAGTTTCAAAAACAGATGGAGATAGATACGCACCAAACGAACGAGCGACACAGAACAGAAGCGGTAGAGAATAAAAGGTGAGATCAGCCCAACATCTCTACTGTGGTCGGCTGGTCCTTGCTCTCCAGCCAGTCAAAGCCAGCGTTCACAGTATCACTGCATATCTGCTGAAATAGCGGGTCGTTCTTCAGTTCTTCCAGTGTTGTGTCTTCATATTGTTCCTGCTGCTGATTGGGGTCAAACAGCAGATTGGTGTCCAACGTGTTAAGGTCAGTGATGCTACTGGACAGATCTGTGGTCAGTCTGATGTCATTTGAAAAGTCAGACGCCACCGCGTTAAGTTCCGAGGCGACCTGGCCCACCAGCTGCGAGCTGGGGTTGAGGGTGTCGTCCCCCAACAAGTCCTTGACGGTGTTGTTGAAATCCAGCTGCTGCTGCTCATCCTCCAACTCCTGCCGAGTCTGCACCGGCATCGCTTGGAGCTGCCGTTGCTGGTCTGGCTCACTGGCGCCCTTTTGTGCTTGGCTGTCTGCAGCGGAGAAGCTCACTTGCTCCCCACTGGCGTTGGCGAGGTAGCCGTGCTGCTGGAGCTCAAAGGCAGCCGGGCTGGAGCCGACGGGCAGTTGGGTCTGGTGCGACGTTCCGACAGTGAAGGCCGGAGTGGTCTCCAGGATTTGTGTGAGATTCATGCGCGCCGTGTAGTTAGATGGGAGGTTGTTTACCCCCAGGCCGCGGACAGACTCATCCCCGTCTGCCTCCATCTTGCTAAGAAGAACGTTGGTGATTTTGGCAGTGTTACTCGGGCCCTGCACGGGCAACATCTCACTCTGCATCATGATGTTCAGGGGTACAGACTGGCTGCGTTGGACCATGCTGTGGACGGAACTGGCTGACTGGGTGTTGGACAGGATACTGAGCACTTCGGAGGTGATGGCCGAGTTAAAGGGCGAGACGACCGCGAGGGTGGTGCTGGGGGTATTGGTGGTCTGCGGGCCGGTGTTGCCGCTGAAGTTCCTCTGGCGTACGGCAGGGCTGACGCTGCGGCAGCGGAAAGTACTGGATGCTGAGGAGATTGCCGCCTTGTTGTCCAATGGGGCAGGCACGGCAAAACTCTCCTGTTTAGTGGGAGTGGTCCCACCAGAGACTTGCTGCTGCACGGGGGAGATAGGCGTCAAAGGGCCAAAATGAGCTGACTCTGGCCTGGACTGAGATTGAAATGACTGACCGGGAATTGCAAAAGCATGTGGTTTACGAAACTGGTCATCAACCAGGTCTTGGTAGCTAGGCAAGATACCGATGCTATGGTTGGACAAGGGGCCAGCTGTATTGCTGTTGTAGCGGTTGTTGATCCACTCCAGTTTGGCCTTGTCAGGGTGAGTTGCCATGGGCCGCTGCATGGGCTTCACGGGGCTGCTGGAGACAATACTGGCGTCGTGGTAAGCAGTGATGCTCGAGTTGATGGGCGTGAAAGCGAAAGGGTTTCTGCACTCCACCGGGCTCGGAGGCACGCTACTACTGCAGTTGGACAGCGGTGTGCCGATAGGGGTGTGGCGACCCAGCGCGCCATCCACAGGAGTGATGGGAGCCATGCGGGAGCAGGGGCTCTCTCTTGTCAGGCTGTGGCCAAGCGTCATCTCAGAGGTAGGGGTGGGTGTCGGGGTTGGCGTGGGAGTTGGCGTGGGAGTTTGCACCGGAGTGGTGCTGCTGTGGGTGGAGTGGTAGAAAGCCGTGCCTACCTGGTGAGGATTGAGCACGGAGCTCTGGCTGCCGGCTGGCTGGCCTTGGAGAGAAACGTCCACGCAGCTGCCAAACAGACCCTTCAGTTTCATCTGCTCCTCCATCTGGACAAGCTCCTCCACGATGCTGTCCTGCGTCATGTCGTCGTCGTTGAACGGGAAGTAGTCCATGCTGGGCTGAGAACCGGCAAAGTCAACCATCTCCTGCGCGAGGGCGAGTTGGCCTTGGGTGTCAGAGGATTGGGCTATAATAGAAAGCTGGTCTGTAGGCGCTTGCTTGTGTTCTGCTGGTATCCGCGGAGCAAACGAGTGTTTCCGTAGTTCATCGAGCTGACCCTCTTCCCATATTGTGCTCTTTAGTCCGCTCATCACAGAGGCATTGTGTGCTCCTGAGTTGGTTGGGATGGCACGTGAATCCGTGGTGATCTGCTGCAAAAGGGCCTGGTCAGACGTTCCTACCGCTTCGATGCTGATGTCGGCGCTCAGGGAACGGTTTTCCCGTTTCACCATCAACGCCTGCGGTTTAACAACAGTCGGAGAACCCTGGATGTGCGTGATGGGTGAGTCGGAGAGTGCCAGGATCTGCGTCGGGCCGACTGAGGTGGCTTTCACAGTCACTTTGCAGGGCGCGCTTTCCGGTCGGGCTGGGGTTCCTGGTCGTGGGATCCTCTTCACTGCAGCACTGATTCCAGCTTTGGGATTGTTATGTGCAGCAAGTGGTTGCTGAGATATAAAAACTCTCTTCACAGGAATAATATGAGACTCTCCGTTAGGGCCTGTGCGCTTTCTGGGACTCTTTGCATCTGTGCAAGGGTCTTTTGAAGCTGGAATACTGATAGAGGAACCACTGGTTGACATGTTGCCAATTGAGTTGTGACTGTTGTCAACAGTCAAGTACAAGGTGCTGTCAAGGCAGTTACTGTTATTGCTGTCCTGAATTCCAGCTACAGCTACCGAGGTGGAAAGGGAAATCGAGTCACTCTTAATCCTTGAGACCTTGTCTGGTCCTGAAGAACACTTAATAGACAAGCTTGGTTCACTAGCAGCCCTAAACTTTGCCGCTCTCTCCTCACCAGCGGCAATGCCAGTCTTCCCCGCACCAGAAAGGGCACTGTTATAGTTTCCAGCTTCAGACAGCTTAACGTCAGTGTAGGAGGGCAGGTTGGAAGCAACAGCTCTGACTGCAGCAGTCAGGCTTGCACCTTGTGACTCGTCTAAGGCGGAAGTCGCGCCCATCCCGGTCGAGGCGGGGCGTACGACGGCGCTGCTGCTAGTAGTACTGCTGCTGCTGCTGCTGCTGCTGCTGCTGCTGCTGGGAGCCAACGCGATGGCCGTCATCTTGACCACGTTGACCGAGCTGACGTGGGGAGTGGGCATCACAGTTTTTATGGGGCTGTTGGTAATGAGCAGGGTGGGGGGAGACCGAAGTGTGATGGCACTGGTGGCGGCGGGCTTGGGCAGGATCTGAGCGTACCTGGTACCGTGCCGTGCCAGCCGGTCCCCCACGGGACTCGCTGGTATATTCTGTGGGGTTTTGGGGGACTGCTTAAGTGACTGGGTGACCACTAAGTTCACAGGCAGCACTTTTCCCTCAGTTGTCCCGACAGGGCTCGGAGAAGTCATTAGCTGCCTGCTTCTCTGTACCTGGGAGAGAGCAAAACACACTTAGCCACATTCTTCTCTAAGACACACAGTGGTATCTTGACTCTTGATAAGTTTAATTTGTTTCGTGATCAAGCTCATAACTCATCTTACTCGTACAGTGGTGCTTTGAAATACAAGTCCATGATCACACTTGTCATGCAAAACAATTCTCAGATCATCTTTCCTATATGAAATGAATGGAATTGCCGTTAATTCGGCCTGCACAAAAAACAACAACAAAAAATGTTGCGATGTGTGTTTTAATATGGAAAAATAGCACTCTATAATATTGTACTGTATAAAAACATACATACAGTTACAACCTAATAAAATAGAATATAAAGAACGAAACACTTTGTGCATAATGATTAATTCATTGCGGCTCCTTCTGGTGTGTGCGACTTGGCCACTGGGGGAAGTAAAATGTTGTCATGCAGACAACCAAAGAAGACTTTCACAACTACTGTGACTCAGTAAGTGCAGTAATATTAGTTTGTTTTTCACAGAGGAAAAAGAACATATTCCTGTGAGTATTGATATACTGACTGTCTACATGTGCTGCACCATTTATGGCATTTTCCCATAAAAAGAACTTAGAACATATCCGTCTATGGCGTTTTCCAATAAAAAGGACTTAAAGCTATAGTACGTAACTTTGGGCGCCTCCCAAAGTTCGAATTCTGCATTACAACAAAAGAACAGAGCTGTCGCTTCACTATGACGAAGGCAGTGCATGTTATGCTCCTAATATGTGATTGTACAACATTTGTACTACTTTTTGAAGGACACGCGTCATTTCGGTGCTATCACTTCCGTGCTATCGCTTCCGTGCTGTCATTTGCAGTACGCCACCAATCAAGCCAGCGCGGGAAATGAATAGGGCATTCATCCATCCATCCATGTTCTGAGCCGCTCAAAATACGATACTGAAAAATACAGCAATAAGCTTCCTCTAGCGCCCTAGCCCGTCCTTGCTCACGTTGGGTGCTTAAGATGAGCTGACTCTTGTGGCGGGCTATGACCATTTTACGGTGCCGGCTGGCTCCTGCTTTGGGCCCTGCTGGTGGCCCATGCTCTCCGGGGGTGGTGGGGGGCGGTGGGGCGTGCTGGGTGGTGGTTTGGGCGTGGGGGGCGGTGGTCCCTTTGGGACTGGTCGGGGTGCTTCGGTTGGGCTGGGGACCGCCGTGGGTCCTGGGGAGTGAGTGGTGCCCCCCTGGTTGGGTCAAATTTGACTGTTGTAACGATACTTGTGCTCAAATATCTAGACTGTCTAACTATTGTTCTGCTGTGGTTCGTACCCCTATTCCCCTTGTCCACTTTGTCCCTCTGTCTGTCCACTAAAACCCTTTCTCGTCTGGCTGCATTTTCAATAAACATCAAAATATCCATCCATCCATCCATCCACGATTGGTTGCCAGCCAATCTCAGGGCACATATCAACAAACAACCATTCGCACTCACATTCACACCTACGGGCAATTTAGAGTTGTCAATTAACCTACCATGCATGTTTTTGGGATGTGGGAGGAAACTGGAATACCCGGAGAAAACCCACGCAGGCACGGGGAGAACATGCTTTCTATTTGTGTGTCTGACTAGCATTGAATAAACCCACAATGACGGCACTGACTCCCCATTTCTTTTCACTTCACTTGAGCGGTGGTGCATGAGACGTTCAGTCGCAGCTCAAATTTTGGCTCGCAACATAAAGCAAACATAATAATAATAATAATACATTTACAAAGCGTACTCAAGAGTCAAGATAAAGTCAAGGTACCACTGGACAGTAACGAATTGTTAAGCTCATTCTCAAAGGTTACATACCGTGACTGGGCTGGGCACAGCTGCTACTACGATGCCTATTGTGGGCTGAGGGGACAGAAGAGCAGGGCTGCCACAGGGGATGGTTGGGCCCGGGGTGCTGACCTCCGTTCGTTTGACTTGGGCGTCGCTGGGTAAAGGAGAATGCAGCTTCTGCTCCTGCTGCTTCTTCTGTATCTTTCGCTGCAGTTGCTGCTTTGCATCGACAGAGGGTGAGGGCAGGGTCTTCACCTGGGGCTGGAAGGAGTTGGCCTCAGCTGTGGGCACAAACGCAGAGGCCGGGGTTGGCGTTTTCATGCCTAGGGAAAAAATAAATATTGAAACAATTAAGAACACATAATCAGGTCTCCATTGCAGTCTCCAAAATTCTAACTGAATTCAAAGAAAAGCTAGGTAAACTGTTTCTTTTCATCAAAGACATGTACTTTTTTCACTAACCCCCACCTCCCGCAAATTTACCTTGGAAAACAAAATATCTATGTCATAATAGCCAACCAGAAGCTTTTGTGGAGAATGCAACCATTTTAAAAGTACTTTTGTAAAGGCAACACAACAATGCAGCTTGCTCAAAAGAGAAATTTAATATGTAAATGGTGAGTGGAGTTGCTCCCAAGGCATCAAATAGATATAAATTAACAAAACAAAATTAAAATTTCGCCACTTGGGACACAACAACGCATACACACACACATACACAGACACAGACACACACACAAATGCACACCTTTTTTGGTCAACATTGAAAATTGTGCCAAAGTCTGTTTGAAGTGGCAAAAGAGGTCGCTAAAAATAGAAAACTAGAAAAGCATGACAATGTAGCACTGGGCAACTTCTACGCAAATCATAGCTATTCAAATTCAAAGCAAGTCAATTTGCCACAAACGTAAACAACATATCAGGTTTCTATTGACTCTTATTTATTAACGTTTTCTGCCATCTACAAATGGCGGAACCAGGGGCGTCACTAGGTTTTATGGATGGGGTGGGGGGACTTAGTCCCCAGGAGATGCACAGGTTTTGAATGAATGTAGCGCGCAAGCACAACATTTCACAAACAGCTAAGGAAGACTCAGAAATACCCCTTTAACATTTTTAACATATGTTAAAACAAGACAATCCTGGGTAAAAGTTCAAAGTCACCGTTAGATTTGTAGTTATTTCAGGCCGTTTTTAAATGCAGTACACAACACAGGAAGGATGTTTACAACATTAACCACAAAAAAGAAAGAAAGATGTACACATTTTTACATTGTATCCAAAACGTTATGTAAAAAGGTCACTGAGTTGTAACAAAGTCAGCCAAGCCCATCATTTTCATCCATCCATCTATCCATTCATTCTCTGAGGCACTTAACCTCACTATGTTCACGGGCCCATCCTTTGCAATTGACAAAAAGTTACAGAAAATAATTCCCCTTCAAGCACTGGGTGAAACATTATGACCGGTTCCACAATCAAATAAATCGAACACAATGTTTTTGAAATCCTAATGCTAAACCTTCCTACTGCATTATTGCCCCCCATAGCTCAAATGCATCAAATTTTGTAGGAACGTGACACCAATAACTGTTGAAAATAGCATAAAATGTAAACATTCATAGTACTAATATTCATCCCTCAAGGAGAAATTAAATTCGTAATCTGTGATCCATTTTTTGTTAAACACCACACAGAGAAGCAGACTACACGCACATGAAGCCATGCAAGGAGACGGCAGAATGATGCGGCGTGCAAACGGACAAATACTTGGAATATGATCCATCTCAAACTGTGACCTGGCAGTAAACAACTGACTATGAATCCAATATAGCTCCTGATGCGATACAAATATAACGTTTTCTTTCAAAACATGTGGGCATGCCCCGAAAATCAACACTTCTTCCACTTCTTTATTGACTAAGCAACTCACAAAAGCAGGTCTGATCATCCGTACCTGTTGTGGGTGTTCCCGTCATAACAGTGAGCGCAGCCATGGACTTGGTACCGATATAGTGGCTATTTAGCAGGAAGCGCGCCAGATCCTCCACATTGTCAAACTGACGACTCAAGACCTTTTGGGCCCACTCGCATACCAAACCGCAGGCTGCTGACCTCATTTCATCTTCAGCACTCGGGGACTGTCCGGCCGGCTCCATCAGTTCACACTGAAATGGAAACCGAGCAAACAACAGGTGAGTGACGGAACACTTCGCACTATTCGTGCGGTAATACAGCAGAACGTACCCCTTCGCCTGATTTCTGCAGATCCAAGTTGGGTAACGACGGCATGTGAACAAAAGCTTTCTTCCTTAACCCGCTATAACAATATGTTGGAGGGAGTTAAGGTTTACAAAAACATTTGAACATAGTTCAAATGTGACTTCTGTCGTGAAAGTCTACTCGTCTCCACCCCGTTCTCTTTTTGGTCTCTTCAAGCAAGCTGTGACCTACTGGGAAATAAGATCTGCCAAAAATAGGATTTCTAGAATAGAAGCTATCTCATAAAGTATCCTCCCATTTACTACAGAGCCTGTCTTCATTCGGGCCGCGGGTGAGCTGGAGCCGATCCCAGCTGACTCCGGGGGGCGAAAGGTGACGTACACCCTCGAATGGTCACCAGCCATTTGCATGGTTCTAATAAAGAGAATCATGTTAAATAAATTTTAAAAAATATAATAAAAATGCACATACAAATACAAACAAAATGCAATTTCTGACATGTAGCCTTAAAAATGCATTTTTGTGCATGACGGAAAGACAATGCCGAGATAAAATACGTTGTCAGCGCCGTCATGTGGTAAAACTTTGTAATACACATTTGTTTGGTTATTTTTTTACTTTTTGTTACTAGTCACTCCAAATACTACAGTAATTCATATGAAATCAATCAGATTCATAGCTGAAGTAATTAATCATGAAATGTATGCAAATTAATTGGTATCAGTGCTTAAACCTATTTTATAGCACTGGAGATGAAGCAAAATAGATTGTTTTTTAAAGGATATTTGGATTTTCCTCTCATCCCGAGTCGACGTGCCTTCATGTTGGGGAAGACGTTCTTCATGATCTTCCCGAAGTCTGCTGCACTCAATGGATTGTAGCCGAGATTGTCACAATAGCTCCTGCAAAAAGAGCAGAAGCAGTATCTTCATTAAAAGCGTCATTTATTTGTCCTCGCAGCTACTATAAGTTCAAAGTCAAACAACACTACCTTGGAAGTTAGTTCAATGACAACAAATCCAGATGATATTAGAAGCAAATGCATGAGCATAAAACTAGTGGCAAAACGAGTACTTGAACTTTTGGGTACCTACAGTACAAAACAAATGATCGAGGAATTTTCTCTGTCTCGGGGAACCACTTATTTAATAGCGAAGCTCAAGCGATGCACAAGCACAAAGAGCTTACGTCACCTACGCATGGGAGGGAGGCGGAAGCGAAGCGCATCGAGGAGCAGGAGGATGGCGACGACATATGAGAAGACAAATGCGAGAAAAAAAAAAAAAAAAAGGACAAAATGCCAAAAGTGTGGGAACATTTTGAGCCCCAAATAAAGGAAAATTAACGTAGCGCAAATCAGTGAGATTTACGCTAATGTACCTCACTAACATAACTTTCGCCCTGCGGAGGGTTAGCTTTATCTTAAAGGGGCTCTAGACAGATAACTGTGTTTTGTTTCTAAATACATTAAATATGTTTGAAGTGCTGAAAACATAAGCAAAGACTTCTAACAATATAATGCTGAATTGTTGAGATATAGCTGAAGCATCTTTTTTTACTGTTTGGATTTTCCTGATTTTGTGGGCGGGACTAAAACACACCCCCGTGACATCATAAATGCAGCCATGAACATACTGTATTATTGTGTCACATGCTAAAAATATAGCATTTCTTGCATACCGGAACTAATTAATGCAAAAAGCTACCAGTTTGTAATGCACTTCTGAAAAAACAAATTTGCTAAAATTTTGGGGGGGGGGGGTAAATCATTTTCTCATCATAGTTGCGCCCGCGAATGCTGAATTCACCATGCGTTAGAAAAAGTATAAAGATAAATAATAGCAAATAAGCGTTGCCCAAATTATCCGAAATATTTATTTTTCAATGAGATACGAATAAGATACGAATATTATCATATATAACTTCCAACTCGAGACAAGCGAGAGTATTTGGGTCACACTGAAAAGAAGAATTACAATTCTTCTACTGGAATTTAATCACAGAACTGAAAGTTAAAATAATAATAATAATAAAAAAATAAATAATATATATATCTATATAATCAAGACTACTGATTATGACATTCATTAGGTAAAATGATGACTACAATCTTGTAATATTGCAACTATTTTTAAAAAAATCAGACTTATTCTTGTGGCATTACGACATATTAAAAAATGTTATACTTATAATATAAAGCAAAAAAAAAAAAAAAAGCTCTTGGCTAAAAAGTCTTTGAAAATTCAGTTTTTGCATTTGCTAACAAAATGAAAAGCACATGATTATGATAAATGATTATGATTGTTAAGCAGCCATTCGCCTCCAAAGCGACTGTGGTGACACATCGGATATGATCCCCCATGCCAAACTCACTTGTATTCATCGTACACTTCCTGTTTGGGGAGGGATGTCTCCGGGTGCTCTTCCAGGTGATTCCGTATCCAGTTGAACGCGTACATCTGCTGAGTGCGACTCGACGACATGGAACTCTGATCGCTGCCGTGGTGCGAGAGGAGAAAGCAAAGTGGTGAGGCGGTGTCCTCCACTGGGACGCATCATTTCTTGTTAAGACAGAAACTTGAATACCATAATCCAGGAGTGGACGACCCCCTCTCATTCTCAGTCCAATTGGGCACAATTTGGGGGTTGGGGTGATGAATAGATATGGGGAAACAAATGAAACACAGACAGCTAGGTATAGCAAAAATCTACATATATCAATGTTTTACATGAACGTGTAATCAGCCCCAGCAATATCACAAAGCAGATCAGAAAAAGAAAAAAAAAAAAAAAAAAAAAAAGCTTGAAATTTCTCTTGCTGATTTTGAGCGCGCCAAGTAGCGTTTTTGATGTAGCAGAGGATCATTTCGGACACGGGATGAGACAACGCTGCCAAAAATGTCATCATCGGCCAAGCGGACGAGGAAGCATCGGCGGGAAAAATGGAAACCTTGACTCAAGTGTGCTTGTTTGTGTTTGAGTGACAAATAGAAGGAGTACCTTTTGTCATTGCCGCTGATGGGACCAGAAGGCAACTTAAGGTAGAGGTAGAGCTTTTCGATGTCTGTAAACTTCTCAACATCTTGCTGTAAAAGAACGACAAACAAAAAGCTGTTGAGCTCAATACAGCTTCAAAATTCCTCTTTAAATAGATGCTGTATGACTGCACTATACTGAATGGCCATAGAAGATAGTCCTGGTCAAATAACACCGAATTAGGGACGCACCAGTACGGTGCCGATTCGTATTCATAAAAAAAAAAAAAAAAAAGCGCTCCAGTTTGAGGTTTACAGTAAAATGAGGAAAGAGAGAATTATACATTCTATATTTAAGCAAACACAATAGTCCATGCGAACACATAACGACAAACACTGTATCGATGTCCCTATAACCTTTAAATGACAAATATTCTAATACAAACAGCACAGCAACATATACAGGAAGATTATATAACAATATCCACAGGCATATAATTTCTTCTCTGCAAAAACAATCTGACATTACTGACGTTTTGCAGCGACGCTCTTCTTCGTCTTTTACAGTAGCTGTTTCATCTGCATGCGTGCACCACACTGCCTACTTGAAGGCCAAAGGCGCCCATCGCAGAAGCAGCACTCGAACCTCCCAGGCAAGTGAAACAGGTTTATTCCGTGAATAAAACGTGTTATATGTTTGAGTAAAATCTGTTTCATGTTCAATAAAAAAAATAAAAATAAAAATAGATTTAAGAATATTTGATTGTGTTATATTTGAGTGACACTTACGCCATGTTCAATAAACTTTTTATTCTTATTATTATTTGATTATGTATATAAAAAGTGTTATATTGGAGCGAAACTTATGACATGTTTCATGAAAAATTTACGTTTTGAACAATTTTGATTAAGACCCTATGGCATTATCAAGTGATCGAATATACTCAAATCTTGGTATGAAAAAAGTAGTATCGGTGCACCCTTAGTCTGAGTGTGTTTTGTTAGTTCAGTTCCTTAGAATTAAACTATTTCCCCCTCCACCACTGTGCCTATTTTCAAATATCAAAATCAAATCAAAACGTCTTTCTGTTTTCCCTCTGAAATCGGGGCCCACCTCGTGCTGCCGCCAGCCCCCGCGGCGCGGTGCTGCGCCGTTGCGCCGCGGCAGCACATACGCAACGAACGTGAAGATCATGAAGCAGAACTTCGTGAGATCCTACAAGAAAGTATTTACATAAATAATACCTTTAGCCCCCTGAGAGGACAAAGAACCACGTTTGATAACTTTAATTGAGATGGATGTCGCACGCCTCACTATAAGACAGCAGAATCATGTGATTTCTCCCAGCCAATCAACAACAAAAAAAGGTAATATAAGTAAAAACATGTACCTATTGTTTTGTAATGTTTAGTTATTAGTTTTGGAAACTACCACTTTATTAGGTGCACGTCTTTGTTGTTTGTTTTATGGATTTGAAGACCAGCATGCACAAAGTTTGTAACAATTACATTTAGCTTCCAAAGCTCAACATTTTGAGCTTGTGACGCAATCTAATCACACGTATCTCCAAAAATGGTGAATTTATATTCTGAATGGTATGCAAATAGTTATTAAATGACTGAATTGACCTAGTTCTAGCCACTTGGAGCTTTACCACGTTAATGTATTTCGTTAATTGATGTAATTGGTAGTTAGATGACATACTGTAGCTTCAGTGGGTGTGCGCAAAACAAATTCGGAAAGTGGATTCATGTTGGCCAAAGTAGCTGAGCTAATGAAGATGCTGGCATCTGTAAAACCAATGCCATTTGTTAACGTGCGTTGTCATCACTTATTGCGCCAATATTTGTCAAGCTTAAGGATCATGATGGTTTATTTAAACTTCCAAAGGAGGTTTCAAATGAAATAAGCCCTTCTCGAGTACAATTGGTGCTGTCTGTGTGCTTAACGAGGACTCATCACGCCAACCTGAATCTGTCACACACCCGACACACTTGCCGAGTTCAACAGCAGCCTCCTTAAATGCAATACACCATTTTTTTTTTTTTATCCTTGCTGTATTCTGACAAAACAAACACCTCACATACATGTTAATAACATACATTTGTTCATTGAGAAAATAAATTGCATAATTTGTCAACTTTTAAGTCCCTGCAAAACGAAAATAAACACTTAAAATTTGACACAGCACAGAGAAGAGCGTTGTTTACCACCCTGCCTCATTTGAATGGTTCGAAACATCACCAAGTATGTAAAATGGGACTTCAAAATCATCGTGAAACATCAAGACGTCTCAGTTCGCGCAGTCTGTGAGAGTGTGTGCGATGTCCGTCGCTGGGAATTCTTCTCTCCCTGCGTAGGAGCCGTGAGAAAAGAATGATTTGATTGACAGCTGAAAGTTCTGGGGAGGCGGGGTCTTCAAGCGCATTCAGAGACGTTAACAAGACTCCTTTCTGTGATGTGTCAAATTTACAAGACATTTTTTTTGGCTTCTTTGATTCAACTTGAAGTTAGTTTGATTGTTGTAAAATGTTACTATTAACAGTTTTATTACGGCAAACGTTTGACTCAGGAGAAGATGACTGTAATTCTATTTGACTTATTTTCAAATGGTAAAATTCGTTTCGGAAGTGCAAAGACACAAAGACAACAACGCTCGCACGTATCGGAAATGAACTCGCAGCACGCTGGCGTGGATTGTTTGACCTTCGATGTTCCGCTGTTGTGTATGCAGCTATATGCAGGTAAACCTTCATGTGATGATATTGTGGGAAACTCACCAGTATGCTGTCCACTTTTGATTGTACAGATTTGCTGCAACAACAAAGACAACCAAATAAATATTGGATGGCAACAAATACACGTAGACATTGGGAATTTTCTTTCTATTGTGGATTTTTAGTCACACTGTAATTTTACATTGTCTTACACACATATTACATACTAACATTACCTGGTTTTGTCCAGCCTGGAGTCATTTTAGGCCACTTTCCAGGCATGCTAACGACAAATATGATGAATCGATGTTGAGCAACTTTGTCCACTTAAAAACGCAATAAAACAGCATGATGCACTGTACAAAAAAAAAAAAAAAAAAAAACAGCAGCAGCAGTCTAACTATCATCAATTAGATGTGAATAAGCAATGTGAGCGACCAAATAATGAGGGTACCTTTTATGGACCTTAACATTTACAGCATCGAGTCCAATCAAGGAGGTCAATGTGGATGTTTTTAATGTTTGGTTGCACCTAATGAAGAGTCCAATAAGTGCACGCAATCAGTATATGAGCGGAACACAATCATCAATGGAGTGCGCCATTTTGTAAATGCAGAACTCCAAAGGACAACGCTTCTTCAAATATTTACTACCGTTTTAGTGCGTGGCCATAAAGGTTTGGACTCCCGCAGGGTCTTAACGGCAGATCGGCCTGTCCCAAATGACCCTCTGTGGTAGATAAAGTCAGATGCAAAAGAGCCTCGCTCAATAACCTTCACGTGCAAACAGTTATTGTGTGTCAGGGTAAACTGACAAATGCGTATAAATAATGTTAGCTCATTAAACGACCCGCATTGACTGGCAAACCAAACAACAGGATGAGGGTTGTACGCCACTGAATTTACTGCCCTTTGTTCTGCGCCAGTGTTCACATAAGCAACAACACTCGGCACAGACTGATGGCACGTACGCTTCACCTCAACGGGTTTCTGTTCAATTCCACTCACCTGAAAGACGATTTAGAGACATATAAGAGAGGAGTGGCGTGTTCAATTGCCATGCTGATCAAATGGCGATTTCGGGAGGGTTTCTATTGTGTTACAATCAAGACAGTGCAGCTATGCACACAAGCAAAAAAAAATAAAAATACCCAAGTCACCACAGCAAAAACTAAACTCCAACCAATATTAATACCACATACAAAGGTATAAAATGTGAGAGATATAAGATTTTTCTTCTTACTAGGCAGTTTTTGTGTAAGAGCGTTTCACTTCTTCAAGCATTCCCCGCCTTAAAATCCTGTATAAGGTATTATAACTTGCTAATGAGGGGCTTTATTACTATTTATGAGCAAGTCTATCTTAAAACAAGAACGACCATAATTCTTCAGGTGAAGTAGTATAAAGAGACAGTTTTAAGACATCGGTGTTTTTTTTATTATTATTTTTTTATAAATTGGATAGCTATGTTTATTTGATTGAATAAATCTTGCAGTCAGATATCCCTGTTCTACTGTCAGAAAATTGTGCTTCAATTAATATAATCCTAATTTCATGACTTTTGTTTCCTTTCTTTCTTTTTTTAATCCCAGTTTTTTTTTTTTTTTGCAGTGAAAAATGTCCACTCTATGACAATACAGTGAATGAGTCACTGAGTATTACTATGTACTACACCACTACACTCGGTGGTACTGAAAACACAGCATATATGGCATGAAAATCTATGCCTAAGGGATGTTTTTTTATATTTTATTTTAATTAAAAACATGTTTTTTTCTTTTTAAATGATTATTCCAGATGTTGCACTTTATGCTGTGACACCTGTCACCAGCTCCGCGGGTGGACTGTCATCGGTCCCACGGCCTCCCGTGGCTCCATGCTAACGATGCGGGCTACTAGTACTGAGGAAGGCGACGCTGAGCTGCTAGTTCCACGCAAACACCCAGCAGCCAGTGGAGCTTCCCTCTCTGTCTCATTTCCGTGTGAACTGTATCAACACGCGTTTGTTGTTTATTCGCACCGCTTTTTGTGCAGCTCGTCCGCGGCTAGTAGACGCGCTAATGACGGAGCTAGCGTGGGGGGGGGGGGGGGGGGGGGGGGGGGGGGGGGGGGGTGGTGGGGAGGGGGGGGGGGGGGGTGGCAGCTACGTCGGGGCTTCATATCTTACCAAATTGAATTCTTGATTTTAAACTGTAACGCGTTCGCTTCGGGTCCCTGGAGTCCCGGCACCAGCGCTGGAAGAGAGCCGAGTCCCGAGGCAGGCTTCTGGTCAGCTTGTTGTTGATCATCAGCCATCACGGTCGGAGGAGTGGTTGAGGGAGCTTTAACAAGCAGGCCGCATCCCCGGCGCAGCAGAGCGCCGCACCGGACCCACCGCACCGCTCGCTGGGGCGGGCTCAGTCAGCTAGGACAGCCCGCCGCGGAGCACGGTCCCTACAAAACAATGTGCAGCGAAAGAAAAAGAAGGAGAAAAGACCGAGGGCGGCCATGCAGCAGGCATTCCCCAGAGGTGCCTCCGCTACCTCCGATAGCACGCCTGCAGCAGCCAGCGGCAGCCGAGGACGGGCTGCCTGCGTCACGTTGCACATTGGAGCGCCGATCCGACCGGAAGCAACCTTGTCTCGCGCCTTCACAATAAGATCCTGGCCAAAGTTCTCTGCTCGGTACTTAGACAACGGGCCGCTGAAATATCCTGGAGCCTGAAAGCCATACTCGGGTATCACTAGTACCAAACCAGAAAATCGATTTGGTAGAAGTGAAAGTAGAATGTCACTTGAGGAATAATCTTAAAATAATCTTAAAGTGTTGAAATTTTTGAAAATTTGCTGTATATATTTATTAATTTATTTTTTACATTTTATTTTATTTTTTTATTTTTTATTTTTTTTTAAATTTATTTTATTTTTGAAAATTCAAATCGTTGCAATTTTGTTTTGTTTGTGATTTATTTTCTTTTTACGTTACTGTAATTTAAATTTACAGCATTGCATAATCTGAAATATTTCATTTTGAGCAAAGGGTTTTCTTTAGTTGAATGTTCTGTGCACACGCGCAAATCACATTCAAGGAGGACATATTTCTAGTTATGCTCAGCTGCATTTGCATATATGACAATTCCACCATTTCGGAGCCTGGGTGTCATCCTCAGCACCGTATCATTTGAAGCAAACATAAATAACATCATCATCATGGTCCACATCCACACATCTCGATAAATTGCTTTCACCCCCCCATCTCTCCCCGGTCCACCGTCGTCCTTGTTCACAGCATCGTCACCTCCTGAATCAATAAATGCAACTCCCTTCTTTTTGGTATCCAAAACAAATCAACTCCATGAACTCCAATAGTGTATGATTCTATTTTGAAAATCCAAACCGGAATTCGGCATTTCCTCGTCTTGATACCTGACTTTGTTTATTAACTGTAATGTCGCTGTCAACCGATAGAGGCGCTGTTGCGGGAGCGCTTTGACCAGAGAGTGACAATGACAGGCAGGATGAAATATGAAATCACCTCCACATATGAGCCGGTGAGCATTCTTCGCCCTCCCGTGTACTTTTACTTCTGGCCGTGCAATCTGGAGGTCAAAAGCCACCCCGAAACGCCAACAACAACTGTGACAGTCTCACAATTTTCTTTTGTCATCACTCTTAACTGTTTTCCTCCACTCACTCTAATCTGGGGCACAGTTTAAACATAGAAGAGATAAACTGGAATATGGTGTCATGAGTCACATAATGTGAAGCTGCTTTTTTAATAATGTTTTTGTGTGTGTGTGTGTGTGTGTGTGTGTGCGCACTTTTTTAAATGCATATGTAAGAAACGAAACCGAACGAAAGTAATGAATTAATCATACGGACCAAAGATGATCATTGGGAGAACATTTTAGTACAAGCTCAGAATGAAGTCAGTAGGTCAAGAAAAACAAGGCCTACTACATACAGTACATGATTTATTTTATAGTGCCATCTGTTGATGGACGCGGGTAGTGTTATGGGGATGACATGCAAGCAACAGTAAATTACAACTTCAAAATAACATATTATTCATGCTTTTCTCCCCTTACTACATATTGCATGTAGTCCATGAGTTTAAAAAAAAATATTATTCTTGTTTTTTAGTTTACTGTCACGTTTGTCTTGGTGTCACTTTGTGTTTAACGAAAGTGAGACCGGGATCAGACGATGATGATGACATGTTGACCTTGCGTCGGGGTCACACAGCAGGAGGGATTTTGGGTTCAGAAACAGATACTGTATGATAATGTTCAGCAAAATGCGAATAATTGGGCCTTTCATTTGCAGTTGTAGAGCATATGACGAGCATCTTGGTTAGCAGTGTGGGAGCGGGGGCACATTTTGAGAAGCAGGTCTCTCAGTCTAATCCAGAAAGCAAACTACAAGCACAATAATGAACATGTTATTAGAAATATACTTTTATGTTAGTTTCGAGGTTCTTACTGGAGTGAGATGTTCAGAATTTTAACCCCAAGAATAAGCCTTTTTTTGGGGTTTGTTTTTGTTTTGGTTCCAAATGTTTCATCTCTCTTATTATATTAATCATAATGAAATATCACAACAAGAGACTGTTCTCCCACTGTTTTAAATTGCAACATTTCCATTTTTCTGTGCTGATCCGATGGAAGAAATACAATAGTTTGACTTTTTGAATTCGGTGTAAGTAGCCTTCGTCGTCCTATAGTGAGCTAACTTTACCAGCGGCCCCCCCCCACCAGTAGGAAATCAGCTATTATGGAACTTGTGGCTTCATAGACCTTTGCCTTCTGTTCACACATTTGCAAAGAAAGGGTCTTTTTAAAAAAAAAAAAAAAAAATTCACGAATCCCGACATTCCTCTGATCTGCAAACGTCTGCGCGTAACAAAAGCGAACATTGTCAGCACGTACACAGCGGCACCCACACGGAGCCGTCCAAAATGTGCTGTGCATGTGTGCGATCCATTGTCACAGAGGCGTGCGTGCTCTCGGTGCGTCGTAAACCAATCAAGGGGTTTCTGGGGTGCATCCCCCCAAAAAGTCAGAACCTCCCACTTTGGCCAACGTGGAAAAAAAGAGTGAGGACGCAGAACCTTGACATGTGGCGACCGTGACAGTATTTCCTCCTACGTGTCCAATGGCCAGACTTTGATCGGTATGATTTTCACGTGTCACACTCGTTTGTCCAACCTTGTCGACTTCTTAGCGACACCGGAGGTGTGAAACCATGACACTTCTTCTGAATCTCAAGAAAATGTGCCCCCCCCCCCACCTCCCCCTCCCCCTCCTCTTCTTCATTGAGTCATTGTTTTCTCACTCTATTTTTGACCTTGCGTCGCCGGCTATTCTGGACTGATTTATGTTACTGTCAATCTCCTGTCGCTTCTCATTTGGGTCGGGAGGTCGCATCTCAGCGGTCCTTGCCCTTGCGCTTTCCTCCAAATGTGAAGATTTACGCAACACCTCTCCCAACGTGGTCGCCATCTTTAAAACGGTACCGTAGCAACGTCTCGCCGTATCTCTTGAGTGCAGCCAGTTCGGCCCTCAGACAGCTTAGATAGACATCGGCAGCAATCGCGTTCATTGCAGTTGGGATTTTATGTGAGCAAGATCCGCCAAAGTAGTGAGCAAGCCACAAACCAGGAAAACTATAGTACTGTGCTTTCACTGCCTGGCATGTTTTCTATATTCCAGTTATTTTTTTATTTTTTATTTTTTTTTCGCTACAAAACTTCTGTCTATCCATTTTCTCTACTTTTTTTTCTACAATTTTCCCAATTTTCTTCATGAGGGCTGAATTTGAGTTGGAGCCTATCCCAGCTGTACGCAGTGAACTGGTTGCCTGCCTGCCCATCGCGGTACACGTCTGGACACACAACCGTTCGCACTCGTATTCACTGGCAATTTAGAGTCGACAATAAAACCTAAGATGCGTGTTTTTGGAATGTGGGAGGAAGTTGGGAGCTCAGATTTCAACCGCTCGTACACCGTGCCGCAGCCCACGGGCCATAAAATAAAAAATAAAACATAAAAAAAATGCTTGGCCCAAGGTGATCGAACAGCCATCTTGGGGCTCATGGCGCTGTGTAAGCTGTGTAAACTGTAAGCCGTGCGTGTTGTTTTTAAGAAATCTATTAGAACACAGGACGATATCATTAATAAAAAAAATAGTCATTAGAATAAAAGCCAAACCGCATGTGGAACCAACTGTTGTTATTGCTGAGGGGACAAAAATGAGGCTTCTATTTATTTGCGTGCAAAACATATGACTCAAATACGAGCCAAACTCAATCCGTTGCAGTGCGACTTCGATGAGAACAGCAGCCACTATCTGAGAAAAATGTCACTGCATGTGTCTTGAGAGAGCACATAACAGTTTCCCTGGCGTGCTCACTGCACATCGAGCAGGTCGCACGATAGACTGGCAGCGACCTAAAGCCACCCGTCTTCCCGTTATAGGTGCGCCGCTGAATGTGGGCCATTGAGGGTCACGGCGGCGCAGAGGTGGATGAGACTGGCTCGCACGCGCGCTCCACGGCTGCTCTGATCCTCTTACAACCCCCACTTCTTTAAAGCACTCAGGCCAGACTGCGAGATCAGCTCACCGCGTTCACGTCTTATCCCGAAGACACCGCAGATCCTCGGCACAGAGTCACGCCAGCGCGTACTGTATCGAACATTGACGTTCTTTACCTACAACAGGCCCTCACGGAGCCTTTGGCGACACCGTTTTCCGAGTGACATGACGTGTGTGACCATGTCCAAGTATCCTTGAGCAAGGTACGGAACCCCCGGTTGCGCCTGATGCTGCGTCATCAGAAGGTGTATGAGGAGATAGTGAGATCCCATTTACCGTCTACCATTAGGCACACCTGCGCAATTTAATGTGATCAAATATAAAAGTTCTTTGCAAATATAACAGTCGTTTTTTTTTTTTTTTAATTGACATTGACTGTCACAGGAGTATTGGTGTAATTGTTTGAGTGTTGAAGAGAGTTTACAGTCATATTAACCTAAAAAAGAGAAGCACTCATTTGTCCATCCATCCATGAAGCCACCAAACCATCCAAACGCCCTCCAAAAAGGAATTTTCTGGAAAGAAAATCCAAGCCGTGATCGTGGATGGATGAGCAATAACGATGCAATGGTGCCATCATAGTATTACTGTACTGTTCTTCATTCCTATGCTACCACCAGCCCCTAAGGGGCATATTTGCATGGTATCTGGGAAATGTGGAAAATGCAATATTGTTTAACCAGAAATGCTTTATATTAACATTTTGTATTTTGTATGATGTTTTTTTTTTTTTTTTTTTTTGTGGATTTCTGTAGCTGCACAGCACCGCATGGTAGCATTTTGCTTGCCCTATTCTATTTAATCAGAAGTGCAAAATATTAGAAAGACCTCTCATCGTTATGCATTTCAGTACCACACAGCTGGAAACGTGTATCACAATCATGAAGACACTGACAAATTAACAGCTCTCTGACAGTGACAATTAAAACGAAGCCTTATCTTTGTGAAGGGCGAAATTTAAAAAAAAAAATCATATGGAGCCAGGTCGGGTGAGTAGGGAGGTTGCTACAGCGCAGTGATGTTCGTCTGGGCTAGGAACCGTCGGATGCTCAGGGCATTGTGAGCAGCCGTTTTGTCATGGTGAAGCAGCCACGGGTTGTCCTACCACCGACCTCTCGCCTCTTTTTACATACTGAATGAAGAAAAGGCCAGAGGATCTGTTTGTCGATGCGCTGGTGGATTGTCTGGTCCACAATGAAGGGGAAAAGTGCAATGTATCTCGGTACCAGTCCTGGAACATTTCTGACACACCTCGTAGGTTTACCAGATAAACACAGGTAGAAATGTGGGAGTCCCTTCAGTTGACGTCATGCACGCGAGCTCGCCCAGGCCGCTCCGGATCATTATTCTTGGCTTGCCACAGGAGGGCGGATGGGAAATTGTGATGTCATCATCCCCGAGGGCCCTGAGGGTGCCACGTTTGGTGCCCGTGTGTTTGTGCCTCGTAGATGGTGAAATAGACGGTGCGGTGCTGCCCGCCTGCGCTGCACCTGCGTCCCAGCATGCTGATTGATCAGTCTGGTCATGTGGAATGTCACCATCTGCTCCCCAGTCCCGCTCACCCCTTCTTGTGCGAATGCCAGTCACTGGCAGGAAGATACTTATTTAAGCCATGTCAAATCAGGCGCATGATGAAGAGCAGCGTGCAAACCACACTTGCGCTTGTACAGTATTATGCACAATATCGCAAGAAAAAGGAACAATTTCAATCAACAAAGATTCCTTTTTTAAGCCTTGCTGTTTAAGCAATTGTGTGTTTATAAAATTGCTACAGAAGTTGCTATATCCTGCCAAAATTCAACAATCTGTGTTTGTCATGATGGTGGTATTGTGAGAGTGTGTTTTTCTTTGTGTTGTCCTTAAACAGTTTGAATCCAATTACACTGACTGTTGACTTTTTTTTTTTCCTTCGCCCGTCCTCTCGGATGCTCATTTTTTCGGCCTCTTAATGGCCAGCGGCGTATCAGGGGGCCATCAGGAGTGACATTCTTCAATGTAGAGCGTCGTAACCAATGACATTTCAGCCATGGGAAAATAAAGATATGCAAATTTGAACTCATTAACATTTGCATTACCTGTTTGAATAATCGTACCCCTGACAAGGCTGCAATTAGCTAAGATTGATGCAAAGTTCAGGGTTAGGGGACTGTATATATTTGCTCTTGGCTCATTTATCCGCAGGGTTTGGGTTTGTGTGCATTTGTGTGTTGACTATCTGAGATGGCAGAAGTGATCTCTATCAGTGGAAAAGGTCATTCAGTAGCTGCTCGTGTTCTCGGATCGTTGAGGAGGAAGAAAAACTTTTATTTTGGAGACAACATTCTTAAACGTTATGTCATTAACAACAAAACAAAATCCAATTAACTACAGTAACAAAAATGGAGCGCTTGACCTGCTAACCCAGTTAACACTAGCGTGAAGAGTCAGGATTAGAATTCGCGGTTGACACTGCACACCTCCTGGCGAGACTGAGAGTAATGCACTTTGATTCTCGTGAACAGTGCTGGCAAACAAAGTGCTCTTTCATTTGAAAAAAAAAAACTAGTTCATTGCGTGCCGTTTGTAACCTCAAAATGACGTATTTTGGCCTCGGCGTAAACTATCGTGGAACCTTAAAGGGTAGAATGCGATTCATTCGGGGGCGCTGGTCGAAACTTGTCTCGTAGGATGCAACTGAAATTGAATTATTCTGTTCCTAAATCAAAATGGAATCATGATAAAGCTTTTAGTCATGGTGCATGATACTTGAAGTGAGAATTTAACATTCGTAATCGTGGTAGGCTACATGTAAAAATAGTCAACTGCAGAAACGAATCAGAAACAATATCAAACTATGCCCCCGTTGATGCTGCAAAAAGCCGAATTGAATTCATCATGCTTAACTTGTCATAAATGTATGTTGGATCAGCTAAAGATCAGCTATATAATAACATCAATACAAGATATTTAATGTTCAAACTGAATGTTAGTATTTTTTGCAAATATTCACTCATTTTGAATTTGATGCCTGGAACACATTCCAAAAAAAAAACTGGGACAACGGCAACAAAAGACTGGGAAAATTTGAAGGGTGCTTAAACATTAGGTTAATTGGAACCAGGCGAGTGTCATGATTAGATATCAAAAGAATATTCCCGAAAGGCTCAGTTGTTCACAAACAAGGATGGGGCAAGGTTCACCACTTTGTCAACATCTGCGTGTGCAAATAGTCCGACAGTTTAAGAACGTTTCAAACATGCAATTTCAAGGAATTTAGGGATTTCGACATCTACGGTCCGCAATATAATCAAAAGAGTCCAAAAATCTGGAGAAATTACTGCACATAAGTGGCAAGGATGAGAACCAACAATGAATGCTCGTGACCTTTGATCCCTCAGGCAGCACTGCATTAAAAACCGGCATCATTGTGTAAAGCATATTGCCACCTGGGCTCCGGAAGACTCCGGAAAAACCATAGTCAGTTAACACAATTCATTGCTACATCTACAAATGCAAGTTAAAACTCTACCATGCAAAGCGAAAGCCATATGTCAACAACACCTGGAAACGCCGCCAGCTTCTCTGGGCCTCATCTGAGATGGACTGACGCAAAGTGGAAAAGTGCACTGTGGTCTGACGAATCCACATTTCAAATTGTTCTTGGAAATTATGGACGTCGTGTCCTCCAGGCCTAAGAGGAATAGGACCATCTGGATTGCTGTCAGAGCAAAGTTTAAAACGCAGCATTTGTGATGGTTTGGGGGTGTGTTAGTGCCCATTGCAAGGGGTAAGTTGCATACCTCTGAAGGCACCATTTATGCTGAAAGGTACATACATACATATATGTGTTCGAGCAATGTATGCTACCATCCAAGCAAATTCTTTTTCAGAATACATGCATTAGAGGAGTCAGGAGTCAGTTTCCATTAGAGCGGAGCATCAGAATTCCGGGTAACCTGCTTGCGGAGGTCTGCGTGTTAATATACCACCCTTTTGCCGCTCACTCAGACAGAGAAAACAACCTTTATCCAACCGCCACACACGTGCCTACAACCCTGATTCTATTTGTAAATGTGGGTCAGACAAGGCTGTGTTATCCCCAATTTACCTGTCTAAAAGGGGCTAATCTTTGTGTCGTCATCGCTGCTCTCTGCTCTGAGGGCAGCTCTCTCAAGCTTGGTTTTAAGCAAACAATGGATGATTTGCAGGGGTGGGAATTGCAAAGTAACTCACAATGGGTTATTATTGTAATATTTAGACCAAGGTGAGAGCGTTGATCATGTGTAGGTGGGGAATTTACGGTGGTCAGGAAGTGCAAAACAATATAACAAATTGTGAAACACCTTAACATTTCAGAAAACACAAAAACAAAACATGAAACACTTGAACATTTCAGAAAACACAAAACCAAAACAAACAATTTAACATTTCAGGAAACACAAAAACAAAACACGAAACACTTTAACATTTCAGAAAACACAAAAGAAAACATGAAACACTTGAACATTTCAGAAAACACAAAACCAAAACAAACACTTTAACATTTCAGGAAACACAAAAACAAAACACAAAATACTTTAACATTTCAGGAAACACAAAACCAAAACACAAAATACTTTAACATTTCAGGAAACACCAAAACAAAACACGAAACACGAACATTTCAGAAAACACAAAACCAAAACACAAAATACTTTAACATTTCAGGAAACACAAAAACAAAGCACGAAACACTTTTACAAAAAGACGAAACAAATTACAATTGCGGAAACCCAAAAAGGGAGGAGCCCATTTCACAGGCATTCTTGGAAATCCCACGGCCTTTCTCGGCAAGACCCGCCCCGCTTCAACATGATTGGCTCCTGCATCGCGGGAAGGGTAGGCTACACAGATGTAGCGAGATGTCCACGCCAAGTAGCGATTGTATATACGGTTGCCCTTTACAGCGAGCCTGTATAGGCGTTTGAGGCCGTATGTACAATATGTTGTACTTGATCACATTTCTTAAACCTTGAAAAGATAGATGAAGAGTTAAGGAAGAAGCAGGTTGCTCGAGAGAGGATGCTGGCGAGAATTAAAGGGAAAGTGTGGATATTTGCAAGGAACCTGCCGGCTCCATTCATTTGTGAACGTACCGAGCACGGGATCTACCTCGCATACATTTAATTTGTTATATTGTTTTGCACTTCCAGGCCACCGTAGGAATTCCCTCATTATGAAATGATCCATCCATCCTCATTTATTATTTTATTCATATTATTATCACAACAAGCATAATTTTGTGTAAATCTATGTACTATACACATGTACACTTAAGCACCGAATTGAGGTGTGGAGTTGCAATCGACGTCTCTGTGGGCAAAAAGGGGGAACGCTCATAATATTTCAGACCATGCATCAACTGAAGTACTAACATCCTCTCTTGGCCACCCCTCTGCATACTCTCCGCAATGGTCCAGCCCTTATTTGCATACGTTGTCTGTGGGTAGCTGCACGACCAGCAGGGGTGGATTAGAGGAGGGAAGTGCAAGAGGACTGTACACGCATGAGTAGGAGCACCGAGTGACTGTCTGACAAGCGGAACTGACACTGTGTGGACTGTACTGTGAAAAGCAGCAGAGTTATGTACTGTGCTCATCCTGTCTCAGGCGCAGGCAGCAAGTCACTGATGTATTGCTACAACATGAAGCCCGTAAGTACATTTATGTGCATCTTTGGAAGTTAGTACTGTGTGTGATGCTGATGCTGATGCTGATGCACACTTTTGTGTACACTATTCCCAGAATATTTGCAGAGCTTCGCTTGTTACGGTGGTCGAACGATGTGTTCTGCACCAGCTCACAAGTCATGCAATTTCATCTGTAAAAAAAAAAGTGATAGGAGCATCAGTATGTTTTGAAATTGGGTTTTTTTTGGTTTGTTTTTTCCCCCCTTTGATAACGAACTTGTTTCGGGTTAGATATGTGATTGATTTCTATTCTGAGCGACGAGCATCTCAGCTTCAAGTGCGCAACCCGCACTGCTGAAGCTGGAATTGAGCACAACAGCCCAAGTACTGTACAGTTCCATTGTCACAGCACACTCGCGGCCTTTGCACTTTGACAAAACTTGTGTTTGAATGGCTGCCGCAGCCTGGCAGCAGCGAGCATCTTGACATGAAGCAGATTGCCCGCTATTTCTATTTGATTTAAGATGTCCCTCCACCGCTTCAGCCATTATCAAAGGCAGCTTTGATCTCACTGAGACTAACCATATCCAGACATCATGGATCACAGAGGCAGAAAATTGGTTGCATGTGGCTGCTTGAGGAGCAAAGCGAAGTGCAAGTTGATATTACTCTTATCGAACATGATAATGTGGTAACGTAGTGAAACCTCGCAGTAAAGTACTAGCTTGTTTGATCGTTTCCATGTTGTTTAAAATATTATTAAGGACTCAATGGTCATTAAAATTGTTGGAAATTAAACATTTTGCTTGAAATGTATCATTTTTTAACTTAAGAAATTAAAACAGCTATGCTTATCCTTATTTCATATTGTTTCAAAACCAAAATGTTTATTTTTTTTTAAATTTTCTTTTTAAAACATTGCTCTGACACCTTTGACATGACTCCGCAGCCTCACAGGGAGGTGTGTGGCATTCAAACGTCATTAGCCTAATAGTATAAGTGCCCAAATCATTTTTGAGCGTTTCGGGAAAATAAGAAAAAAAAACACAACAAATTCAACAAACAAGAAGAGTCCAGTTGCCTTGATTCAACCTTTGCGCATTATTACCATGACCTGGATGATTGACAACCTGCACAGATGTGCAAAGAAAACAAAAACAAAAAAACAAAAAAACACACACAAAAATTTTAGCTATAGCACATTGTTGTTTTTCATTGATCTTGTTACAGTAAGCTAAAAATGATCTAAGCAACTATGCTATTAGGCTAGTGATATGTTTCCTTGCACTATGAAGACCTAAGATTGATTTCACTTTTGCAAAATGTATGTTGGATGAAATGAATTGACCATATAACAAAGAAACATACTTGCTTACTAATCCTTTCCTACTTAAGGCCTTTAATTGCTGCAGAAAAAAAAAAAAAAGAGTCCCTTATCATTTGTGATGCCATGATTGATGGTTTCTAAATCAATGCTACGCTAAAAGAGGATGCCATGGTGACGGCCCTCCTCTCCAGCGGGGGCCAGAGGAGGCGTGCTGGGGCGGGGGTGTGACCATTATTAACGGGTCGCCTGCTATGCTGATGGTAAGGACGACAATTGGCTTTATCCTTTGCCATATGCTGCCCATGGCGGCTCAGACGGGCCCAGTGTCGGCAGGGGCTCCTCTGTTTGGCCTGGCCCGCAATCATCATGGGACTCATGCCAACCAGGGTCACGGCTCTGTGTGTATACGCGTGCATGTGTGTGTTGTCGCCCAAGCATGCTCAAGAGAGTCTTTAAAAGCCTGCTTTACAGGACTTGTCGTCCGGGTAACTGACATTGATGCTGTGCAGGGAGTTTTAGTTTCATTTCCCGGGCCACATCAAAGAACTGGAGGGAGGTGCAGGTGCAGTCCAGACCTCTCAGTGTGTGTGTGTCAGTAAGGACGCATGTGTTGTGTGTGTGTAGTCCTGTGCAATACAACTGTAGTATCGTAAGTGGAAGCTTAGACAAATTCTGTTTTTCAATTAATTTCTCCTCAGACAAAAAAAGGTTCAACGAGGTCAGACTGATTCTTACTTGGTTTCCTCGTCGAGGCTTGTAACTCAATTTCATTAAGGAATTGTATTTCAGCCCTCTGAAACCATCAGAACCCATCACGATTAGGGCAGGGATTTCTCATGCTGAATGGTTCCTAAATCCGGATGAGGAGGTGCACGGATCTGCAGTTTATGGATTATCGCAATAGCTCTAAGTGTGCATCAGCTCTCTGCTTTGTTTTGAATATGCTGTTACTTCCGTTCGCCGTAAACTGCGTGTCAGTTTGTGTGACCAGGTTTACATTGCCCAATTTGAACACACTGTTCTTCTTATTTAGATTTATGGGCAGTCTCCCGGTAATGACGACATCAGCCAGAACTCATCTTTAGATCCGTCCAGCAAGGCCTCCAGCAATGTGTTTGCCAGCACTTTTTTTGGTAAGCAAAATGAGAAGGACTGTAGATCTATTCTAAGCCATAAAAAGAACACTGCTGTTTTGAGATGGCCACGTACTTAAAAATGAATAAATCCATAAAAAATAGAAATAGAACCCAAATAAATTCAGATCCCCATGCTTCTAAGTCGCTCAAAAATGTCAACACTGGCTTAATGGAGGGTGTTTATTATTTCAGTAAAACGCTTATCTTACTGTACCTATGTATTGTTTATCATTTCTATGTATTTATTATTTATAATGTGCTTTGATACATTGTGCGAAAATGAAGTTCGATACCATAAGGCCGTGACAGGTAGTCTGCTAGTCGGCATGGCTCTATTTTACGGCTCCACTTACTAGTTTCAATCGGTTTAACAATTGTGAACCTGATATGAATGTCCCCTGGTCGTTGCATTTTACAGATATCGGTAGAACTGACCATTGTTAATTATTAACGTAAGGACAGACTTTGCACATAAAATAATAATATCGGATTTGATGAAATCTGTGACTGGCAAACGTTTTACACCAAGTACCACTTCAACAAATACTTGGCTACTTTTTATTCCTCAACATTATATTTGATATTATTGTCAGGCACTGTAACATTATGAAGAGTTTGAACATTAACACTGTGCTTAAATATAGAAAAACGGACATATGTACTAATGACTAAATCAAAATATATTGCACATCACAGTTAAATAACAATTATAACTAAATTAAAGATTAAATACAAATGTATCATACTTAAAAGTGAAATATAACTGAAATGAACTTAACAAATGTACTGTACTGGATTAAAAAACAATATTTAAACCACTGTCACATTATGCACAGTTTAGAATATTTAATTAGTGACACCCCCCCCCCCCCCCGCCCCCGTTGTAATTCCTCTTACAACACAGGTTGACAGACTAATGAAAACACTGCATTTTACCATTAAAAACACATTCACTGCCATTGACTGCTTTAGAAGTCAAATATCCATGTTAACGGGGAGGGCTGGCACTGAATGACTTAAAAAATCTGTACTGAGTAACTAACTAGTAATTTTAATTCAAAGAAAAAAAATTCTGCATTCAAATAGCTTTTTTTTTTTTTTAAAGTGAATGCAATCCAGTTTTTTTTTCAAATCATCTGGACATTTTCATGGATGTCATTCAGCCCGTGCAGTTGATTAGAAAGTTGATTAAGTTTGATATACAAAGAGACTGTGAAAGTGGTAAATAACGCTGAATTCATTTGACACCCGTGCAGGCTGCTCTCGAGTTTCATGTCTGCTTGAGATACTGCTTCAATGCTACATGTAACATATCGTCATCCATTTTAGAGGGCGCAAGCAATTTGCCCGACATCTGGAATGCAGTAAACGGGCTGAACCAGAATGGCTATGAAGGTGCACTGGGAGCAACCAGCAGCCACCAAACGCAGCCGGCGAACTACAGCAGTCTGCAGCCGCACGGCCACCTGGTGAGATTTAAATCCAGGATGTAACATATTGTGTTTTATACCCCGACACTTCACTTGTGTGTTTTGTCTTTTTGTTTAGGACTATTCTCCACATTCGGCGATGGCTGCAGACACCAACAGGGCTCTCCCTCCCATGTCGACTTTTCACCGCAACAACGCACCGTCACACGTCCCGTCGATAAACGCAACAGACAATTCCGCAGGTGAGGCAAGAGGCCAAGATGCTCCTCCAAGGCTGCGCAAAAATCGAACGCCAAATCGAAGAGTTTAAAGGCAAAAGCTACATCGAACAATGCCGTGACAGGTAGTCTGCTAGTCGGCATGGCTCTATTTTAATTGTCCAAATGGCACTTGGCGGCTTTTGCATTTGAACTCTTCCATATTTGTACTGAAGTTGTTTGTCTGACCACCGAGTGAATAATTGGAGTTTGTTAGCTTGCAAGATTACACACAAAAAAAGCACACCCAATTTAAGTGAAGCTTTCAGCAGGTTGAGGCACAGATGCCGAGCAAGAACCTGTTAAATTACAAAGGAATTCATTTTTATTGTATTTGATACATTTTCACAACTGAATGGAAGAGCACTGACTGCCTAATCCTGTTTTAAATCTTAATGTCTCCGATGGACGATTCTGCAATCAGTGTTCTGACAAGAACGAGTCAGTAGTTAGCAATTGTGAAGCCAGACACAAACACAAAAGATTGCGATATACTGTATGTCCTGCTAGCAGCCAGTGAACTCCTGCTGCAACATAAGATCTTGTCATTTATACATAAACAACAAGAAACTAACTCAAAACGTGTGTTGCGTAGAGAATGGCACAAGATTATTGGAGTAATATTTTAGATCCTGAGGCGGGAGGTGTCAATTGAAATGATGTAAGTCCCCCTAATAAAAGTGAAAAGGTTATGGAGCATATTTTAGTCCACTTTATTACTCTCACCATGTTAGATAGAAGCATGTAAAACATTAGGATTTAGGTGGATGGGACTTGGATGGGATTCTGGAGCACGGTGAAATTCAAATTCTGCGAAATGAAAAAATAAATTTGTATCTCTATCTGTATTTTTTTTTTTTTTAATTTTTTTTAAAAATCTGAATGTATCTGTTTACGGCGGCACGGTGGACGACTGGTTAGAGCGTCATCCACACAGTTCTGAGGACCCGGGTTCAATCCCCGGCCCCGCCTGTGTGGAGTTTGCATGTTCTCCCCGTGCCTGCGTGGGTTTTCTCCGGGCGCTCCGGTTTCCTCCCACATCCCAAAAACATGCATTCATTGGAGACTCTAAATTGCCCGTAGGCGTGACTGTGAGTCTGAATGGTTGTTTGTTTCTATGTGCTCTGCGATTGGCTGGCAACCAGTTCAGGGTGTACCCCGCCTCCTGCCCGATGACAGCTGGGATAGGCTCCGGCACGCCCGCGACCCTGGTGAGGAGAAGGGGCTCAGAAAATGGATGGATGGATGGATGGATGGATGTATCTGTTTACGATACACACACCCATTTGAACACATTTTGATGTTTGTTATTCTCAGGGAACCACACAAATGTGTCAGGAGGGTCACAGACTGGCGATACGTTGGGCAAAGCCTTGGCTTCTGTAAGTATGCAGCGCCACAGTCACACTGCATCAATTCATTTGTTCTCTGTTACAATCAAACATTCAAAACAAGACTATAAAACTAAAGCGAGGGCCCCAGGGGTGCAATGCAAAGAGGAAATTGTACGTCTTTCCTGGCAGTAGCCGGCGAGTGCGTATCAGCAAAGGGCTACTACTCTCACACTTTTTATTAGCTGCTGACTAGTAATATGATCACAATTGATGAGTTAGTTTGGGTTATGAGCCTCCTCTAAAGGCAACAGCTGGAAGGCCCGGTGCAGAAATGACAAGTGCTTTTAAAATGATCCATGCCCTCGTCCCACTCATTCTCCTCCTCCTCTTCTTCTTCTCTCCCTCCATGTCTGCTGCCAGATTTATTCCCCCGATCGCACCAGCAGCAGCTTCCCTTCCAGCTCGTCCACGCCTGTGAGGTCCCCGTCCCCTCTGCCAAACGCCAGCGAACCCGCAGGTAAATTGTCGAGTGGCTAAAATCGGCTCCCCCCTAGTGAGACCGTGTTTATTTAGCTTGCCATTTTTCCTTTTCAAGTGATTGTGGTTTAATCTCTGTGCGCTCTGCTCGTAACAGGAACCAATATGTGGCCCCGCGGCTCGCTACAGACACCTGTGTCACCACATTATGAGTCTTCACTTATATCCATGGTAAGACCGGATTATTTTGTTGAGTCAATATCACCATAAGGTGCCTTTGAGACTTCCCCTGATTACATTCAAAAATAAAACAAAATTAAAAAGCGGAGCAGTGTGTGGGACATGCCAAAATGGTATAAAATTGCGCTGTCAATATAAAATATTTTTAGAGTTGATTCTTCTATCGAGTATTCTGTCGATGAATCGTACAAAATTCATTTTGCAATTACATTTTTTTTCAAAATCTTTTCTTCAGATTATTATCCGATTGTTGTTCCTTTAATATTGTTTAATGATTAAACAAAACCAAATAAACAACAAGCAATGTCACATGACAGGAAGTGATGGCGTACTCACCAACCTTTTTGAAACTGAGGTTGCTTCAGGTTCAGTTACATTTTAATTACAGGTTATTCATACCCTGGCCACAAATAACATTTTGTATTTTTTTTTTATTTTTTTTATTTTTTTACCATTGCACTTCTTTGTTATTATGTATGACACTCACTGGACATAATGTAAAGTGTCCATTATTGCCTTTACGAAGATAATGCATTTTTATTCCATATAAACTGTCAGTATTGCTACTGTAGCAGTTTGTCTATTATTATGCTTTAGGATTGATTAAACAAGAATAAACGTACCTCTACTCTATAGTAAATGTAATCTATACATATGAGAATGTAGTAAATCGTACAAAAAGATAAGGACTGTGTTACATTTATTCTTAATTATGTTAGCGTTTTTATACTATGCTAAACTAAGCTAAGCGAGAGTAAGCTAATTGGGGCTATGCTACCCTGCTGCAGTGCTAGATAGATTAGATAGATAGATAGATAGATAGATAGATAGATAGATAGATAGATAGATAGATAGATAGATAGATAGATAGATAGATAGATAGATAGATAGATAGATAGATAGATAGATAGATAGATAGATAGATAGATAGATAGATAGATAGATAGATAGATAGATAGATAGATAGATAGATAGATAGATAGATAGATAGATAGATAGATAGATAGATAGATAGATAGATAGATAGATAGATAGATAGATAGATAGATAGATAGATAGATAGATAGATAGATAGATAGATAGATAGATAGATAATTTTATACGACATATTGCGCCGTTATTGGGGTCAGTTAAAACATGATGTAACAAATATTGTTCCCCTTTCAGTCTCAGATAGAAGACAGACTGGACAGATTGGACGATGTGATCCACGTTTTAAGGAACCATGCCGTCGGTCCCATACCCGGCCTGGCCGCTGAAATCCACGGCCTGCTGAACCAGAATCTCCATGGCCGACCAAACCCCGCCGGCACGCTGCCGCTCACCTGCCACACCCCAACTATGGTTAGACTTAGCACTTAGAAGCATTTAAGTACGGAGCTGCGTGGATGCAAATGCCGTCGTGCGTTTGAGTGCGCTGTTCAGTTTCTGGACTTTTCCGCTGAGCTGTTATCAGCAAAATAGGAAACAGAACACAATGGGTGAGAATGGAGAAACGTCACCCTTGTATAGGAAGTGTACTGAATGTGTGGGGCGATGGGGTTTGCCTAAGATACGGCATGTTTTTCCCGTTTCGCCAAGTGGGAGGATTTGGGGCTAGCGGGAGGGAAAGTATATACTAATCCCCTGCGGGAGAGCAGTATTACATTCTACTACTTTGGATGTGTCGATTAGGAGTGAATCATTCCTGAAGCGAATTACTGGTGTAATAGAAAGTATAGAGCAGTTTTAAGGGGAGGATTAAGATTGGGCCTGTACAGAAAGTGATCCACTCGGGAGGGTGTTGGATACAAAGAAGCAGATGTTGGTTTTGTGTCGCTTCCATAGGAGTTTAAAGCGCTGTACTGTACCATCGTTTACAATCATAATTTCTAGGATTCTCACGTGTCCTCTAGTGACCGAACACATATTGTAAATATCGGCCTTATCTCATCCGCTTCTTTGTGTGCCCCAAAGGTGGGGACTGTCACCATGAATAACAACCACTCGGCCTTCCAGGGCCGCACACAAAATGGACACCTGTACGCCGCCAGACAGGTGACCACAGTGGAGCCAATGACGGGAGGATGCAGAGGTGACTCCCATTGCTGATTTTTCTTAGCACAATTTTGTTTTCTATTGTTCGAGCAACAATCAGCCGCCTAACTGATTTCACAGTGGCTAACATTCCCTCTTCCCTTCCAGGGAGTTTGGGCATTCCGGGGAATGCGGAGCTGAAGATGGAAAGCAGCGAGAGGGACGACATGATGCACACCAGTCCCAGCTTTGACAGTCAAAAGTCAGATGAGGAGAGCGAACTCAAGACGCATGGAGACAACAGCACGAGGGACAGGTAGACCTTAATGCTTTTAGTTTATAACTTTATTGCCTAGTTACTTTCATGCTTAACAATGTAGGATTAAAAAAAAAAAGAGCCTACACTTACCGGACACTTCATTAGGTGCAGGGTGAACAACCTAATACAAGAGCTCTGAGGTGGGCCATGCGTTTGGTACCTCGTCCTTCAGTAGGGACTTAATAGACTTCTTAATACCACCACCATCACATCGCAAACAGAGAAAGCTTGAATACAATACAAAAACACAATATACAGCTCACAACTGTGCCATGTTGTGTACATCATTTGACAAAAACATATAAAACACTTAAATATCATTTAGCATACTTACCAGAGATGCTGATTGTAAAATGTATG
Source organism: Phycodurus eques (assembly GCF_024500275.1). Taxonomy (NCBI): domain Eukaryota; kingdom Metazoa; phylum Chordata; class Actinopteri; order Syngnathiformes; family Syngnathidae; genus Phycodurus; species Phycodurus eques. Next base: position 29,140,274 of record NC_084529.1, read on the forward strand.
AATGTGGGCTCCAGACATGTTTTGCTAGTCCAACTTGGCTTTGTCTGACCGACCAATCAAAGGATGGAAGAATTGCTGCTGATATTGTGGGCCAGCCAGCTGGACCTCTGAGTCAAATTTGAATCGGATTAGTTAAAAAAAAAAAACGATCTCATTTTCAGATCTCGGCAAATTCATTTCAGTGTTTGTTACATTGGCCAGCACTACTGATTTTGAAGGCCCTGGGCAGAAGAGATTGACAGAGGCTGAAATCTAACATACACATACTGGAAGCAGTGCAGCCAAGAGAAACAATACGAAATAAAGAGGACAGACAAATATTAGAATTTAGGTTTGTTAATGTAGGTCAGTGCTTCTCATCGTGTTTGGGCCAGCAGAGAACTTGAGAGAAGGCAGCGCTGACCCTGACAGCTAACCCCTGCAAGAGCTATATCACAACTTCTACCTTTACAAAAATCACAGACAGGATTGATTTAAACTGTCAGACATGTAATTAATTTAACAATGTTTATTATTGTGGTTATAGTTTGCAGTGGTGAAGAGCTCGCCCTGCACCGTAGCGACCTATTGGAATTGTCGACTCGCTTTTTCACCCGAGTAGCACACCGTTGCCTCATGAGGTGTAAAGATGTATTACAGTTAAGTTCAAGACACTTGCTAATCAATGCTTTGAGTCAGACCTGAAAAAATGTATTATTCACATCATATACATAGCAAAACAAAACATAGCCATGAGCTAAATAAAAAAGAATATTGCCGCATCAGTGACAGCGAACTGAATAGTTGTGGTCCAGCCGATGTCATTACTCACTGTCACTCTTAGTGCTTCAGTATTTGTATCTGACGTTCCTATGATTAGCTTTTCTTTCGTACAAAAGCATGCAGCATATTCAAAGAGGGGGAACATCAAAGCTTATAAGATCAGTTTAACAATGCTATTTTGAACATACACATTTATTTCTCATTGTTTTGTTCATAATTCACTGAAACAGAAGAATGACAAGACGCTGTGCCAAGTGGCAAGCATTTATGTTCCTTTAAACAATATTTATATGTGTCACATATAGTAATACTTGTACAGCATTTGTACTTCAAAACCATTTGGACAGGTTCCTATTTGCATGACAACGCTAACTCTTATCAAAATCCCAATGAGGCTACAACTAAAATGATGGCTAAAGCAAGAGAATTACGATTTTTGGAAGCGTGTAAAGTTGTAGGCCTTTAAATGGAATAGAAACTCTGACTGATGTCACTGCTAATCAATGTACATGATCTGTCCTGCTTTTCATTATTTTACCATGTCAAAACGACTGCTGTGAAAAAAGATCATTGAGACGAGACGTCTTGCAAATCAAGAGAGAAATCAAAAAAATAGTGGGGCGCCATGTCCGCCTCCCAATTCTGAGGTTCAGGGTTTGAATCTCAGCTCCGGCCTACCTGTGTGGAACGTGCATATTCTCCCTGTGTTTGCATGGATTTTATCTGGCTTCTAGGGATAGTTGTCCATACAATATGTGCCCTGCGATTGACTGGCGACCAGTCCAGGGTGCACCCCAACCAGTGGCGGGCCACGCATTTGGTACCTGGGCCTTCACCGGGGGTTTACCTGACTTAACGCACTTCTTCACTTCATAACACCACGATCACGTCGCAATTATAGAACCTACCAAGACTATGCGAAAATGTAAATTCAAAAAACAGCACGCAACTGTGCTGTGTGCATCATCTGGTGCAGTTGAGAATTAGTAGTTATCTATGAACACACACACACGCGCAAAGCATAAAAGACGTAAATAAAATACATACTACTCACCGGAGATGCTGCTAACTGAATGCATAAATGCGTGCAGATCGCTACAAATGTGTTTGGCTAGTCAAACTTGGCTTGTCTGACCCACCAATCAGAGGACTGTTGGGAATAGAAATAAATGAATACAATTTCATTGAACAATGTTAGGATTTTGGGTGCAAGTGCACAATGTAGTGGCCAGTAGAGGGCAGTATAATCCACTTTAAATCCCATCTCCTCCCTAGACTCTTTGACGTCAATAAACTTGACATTCACCTTCCTCTCCCATCTTGTCCAATGTCGAAGTATCCACGAGGATGAAGATCTGAGTCCAGAGCAGAAGGCCGAGCGTGAGCGCGAGAGGAGGATGGCCAACAACGCGCGGGAGCGTCTGCGTGTGCGCGACATCAACGAGGCCTTCAAGGAGCTGGGCCACATGTGTCAGCTGCACCTGAAGAGCGAGAAGCCGCAGACCAAGTTGCTGGTGCTGCACCAGGCTGTGGCCGTCATCCTCAGCCTGGAACAACAAGTCAGAGGTGAGCGCCGTACGCAGATGATCAATAACACTCATTGAGAGCGATGTTTATATTCAACCAAACCACTGCTCGTCTCTCAGAGAGGAACCTCAACCCGAAAGCGGCGTGTCTGAGGAGGAGAGAGGAAGAGAAGGTGTCTGCTGTCATGTCAGATGCACAGTCCATGCATGTCGCATTTCATCCAGGTCTGACTGACCCTGCAAACCCAATGGTCCATCTCTGAGGCTCCAAGTCGTCAAACTCCCGATTATCAATGTGGACTTTATGCTTCCAAAAATGACCTTCATGATCATCTATTTTTATTAACATTTGGTTGTTGACACAGTGTTCGAGGTGCACTAAATTGTCTGTGGGAGAATATACAGTACACTCCTCACAAAAAGTGTGGGATAATTGGGCCTTTGGATTAAATTTTAGGATCATCTAAAATGCACTATAAATTTTATAGGTCAACTTCATTTGACCTTTTCTAAACTTTCAAGTTCAATATTTCAGTGCTTTTTGTATAACTTGCTGTTCTTTTACATGGAGCTAAACAGCGAAAGTCATTGTTTGAGCCTTGAGTCGACCAATACATTTCCTGGTTCAGTTAGAATTGCAACAGTCCTTTTTATAATATATAATAAGTCAACGCTGTGTCTCTGTCTCGAGCAAAATTAGAAGCAGAGACTCTGAAGTGTAGACGCAGATGAACAATCATTCCCTCGCTTCTCCAGCACACTTCTTACTTTGTGCCTAAAACTACACAGTACTTCTAACAGACAAATGCATTGTAACTTGCAGATGTTTTGTACACTTCTTTTGAAATATTTATTATCGTACCTGGCTGGATGAAACACGGTTGTGGAGTGGCGTCTTCTGCAAGTTTGGCAGACAATTTAACAGTGCATCGCTATCTCTCGCAGTCGCGGACATGACATTTCCACGTGTGCTCAGACAGCAGCTGTATTAGTTGAGTGGTATCGTGAGTGTGCAAGGTGCTGTGTGTGTGTGTGTGTGTGTGTGTCTGTGTGCGACTGTGTGCGACTGTGTGTGTGTGTTTCAGGAGTTGGACCATTCTGTGAATGAACAGATCTCCAAGAATGTTTTAGTTAGCATCTATTGAAGCTGTTCTTTTATTATTATGTTTAGCACTGTTACAAAAACAACACTGGTGGACAAAAAACAAAACACTTGTCACAGATGTCATGCATTTTCAGATCTAGCCCAAATGTTTTTTTTTTTTTGCATGTTTAGGATGTTTAATTGTTTTCTAAGTTATGTAACTTATCTTTTATACAAATGTATGTAAATGCTTTTCTCGCTCTGATTTTACAAAGGAAACATTTTCTTTGCATGTTTCAGACACAATGTGAGTTTTGAGCAATATGCTAAGGCAAAATGCTGTTTCTTTGTTTTTCTCTGAACAAATCTGACATAGTCATAAAACGTTCTGCTATCATAACATGTACAGTATGTGTACAGTTGAAAGTAGCCTAACGGCTCGTGTCTGCATATAGCAATACATGTTTTTGAGTTCTTCAGTTCACCTTTGATTTGGGATTCATGAAGACAATTCATCAATTGAGAACACCTCAACTCAGAGGACCTGTATGATTTAAAGCAGACTAACAACAAAGCCTGGTTTATGTACTGTACATACTAATGTATACTTGACGTGTGAGACAGTGATGTACTGTATGCAACTCTCTTCAAATACTGAAACTTGATATGGAAAACATAAGTGTCAATGTATTTTTCCGACAAGGGATCCTCAAACTGGGGTCCGGGACCCCCGGGGGACAGTGAGCCATAGCTTGGGGGTCTGCAAAAGAATGTATACCTACATATGGGCTCCAGCGGCCAGTAAAACAAACATCATAAATACTCCTCCCTACCTTAGCTTTGGGCCATTTAAAAGCTAAATGTAAATTAATGTAACACAGATAAATCCTTACATGAGTAATGTTGTTTTTGTTTTATTTATTTCAAAGGGTGTAATATGGCAGGACTTTTTTTTTTAAGAACAAAGGGCGTATTTTGGGGGCAGGGGTATAGTCTACAGAGAATCAGTCTTTTCTAGAATAAAAGGTGTAATATTACGAGAATAAAGTTTTGTTTTTCAAATACACGTGTCAAAATATTACTTGTTAAAACTATCTGAATATTGCAATTTTATCTTGAAGGATTACGACTTTATTCTCTTGTGATTACTATTTATCATCCCAACAAAATATACATGTCCTTGTAAAGATTATAGCTATCTTTTTGGAAGAAAAAAAAACCCCCCAAAAAACAATCGTGTGTTATAACATTGCAACTTTTTTTCTCCAATAAATTTGTTATCGTAACAGACTTCCTCGAATATAGGCCATTTATTTAATTCCTATTTCATTTAGCGCAAGACGTGGTAATTATGTTTAATTGGTAAAGTGTGTGAAGCACTGGGTTAGACAAACAACCAAATGACCTCGAGTATCTGTTTTAACTTAATAACAACCACAAAAAAAACTTAATTTTCGCCAGTAAAATAGTCTTTCGGGACGATATATTGAAATTGTCATTTAAAACATTTAAGCAAGAATGTCATGAGGCCATCCTTTGTCACGTGACTCTTGGATGTCGGACACTGAGGCGTCAGTGAACGCCTCATTGGGCAGAGGCAGGGCAGCGGGATAGTTTGGAGGAGGAAGAGGAGGACTTAACTCATTGGACTCACGCTCACTTACGCACTCACAACGGGTAAGTTTCCCTCTTTATTACGATGTTACACTTTCGCCTTTGGAAGATAGCTACGATTTTCTGGCGTGTTTGTGGTGAGTTTACGGAACCTCGGTCGGTAAAGCGTTTCTTGCTTTGCTTTCTGTGACAGACAGCCTCCTCGTTTTAATGTAGACAGCGACCCTGCCCTGCCCTGCCCAGTCCCAACGATATGGAAGCATTACTTGCTAATTTGCTGAGGTGTTATTTTACCTGTGAAAGACGGCAACTGGCTAATGCTAATGTAAAAGCTGTAAGAAACCCCTCAAGAGGAATTACAGTGATTGATTTGATTGATAATTACTTGCTTTACAGAATTAGAAAATAATAATAAACTTTTGTTTTGCCTCCATGATATTAAAAAAAAAAAATAATAATCCATAACGACACAAAGTATGCTTTGAGGGAAAAGTATGTTTTCATATGCTAAAGAGGATTTTCCCAACATGGCAACCCAAACGTTTTTGCCTCAAATGTTACAAATGAAGGCATCACTTTCAAAAATGTGTAAACATTTATAAAGTGTGCCTTGCTTACTAGTACTAAATGTATCTTACACATAAACTAATCTCGTGAGATAAAAAAAAAATCTATCTATCTATAATTGAACAAAGATAATCATGCTGTCCCAGAGGTATTAATTTCACTATACTATTAATATGGTTTTAGATTGCACGCCATCATACTGAAAGACATGTATAATATTATGGTTACATTATTCATCTTCATGAAATGATTTAACAAGATAATGCATCCACAGAGGTGTTAACTTGACTATACTGTATATAATTAATATGGTTATAGATTTCAGTGGTGCAGAATGCTGTTTGTAATATTTTGGTACGAAGATATTAAAAACCCTATGGCGATACTCAAAACGCATCTGTAAATGGCTCTAAATTATGAGTTGAGTATGGTAATGACGACAATGCCGCCAGTGTTGCCATCTCTATTGAGATCAATATTGCTCCTTTATACCATGTAGTGGGTGACGACACCCCTCAGACCTCGGCCAGTTGTAGTCGTCATGCAGTTGGCTAAGCGTTGTTGGTACAATACGACAGTGTCATTAACACACAGAGTGAGTTGTTTGCAATGCACAGCAAAATCAAGCTCTTGTCCATGGATTGTGTCTTCGTGTTGGGTGGCGAGTGCAGCTGCGCGTGAGAGAGGAGATCCTTAGGTGGCCCTATGTCTCTACTTCCACGACAGCTCCAATGTTGTGTAAACATCTGTGTACGCCTTCCCACGCTGGATCAGCCTCCATCAGGGTTATAACACTCTGGGGGATCTTTTCCGCTCTTATAAACCTTTTTGAAATGCCAGAAACAAAAATTAACATGACATATTACACTGGGTTAAAAACGTTGTTTTGTAAGTTGTCTGTTTTTTCAATTGATTTAGAACAGTTTTGCATCACTAAATCCGAAAATGACACCTGCTTCGCTTGTTCAGGTCAGGTCTTTATGCCAAGTTGTTAACAGTTGATTAATCAAATGTTACCAACTTTACTTAGTAGACTGATAGAAGTAAGTACCTGTAAATCGAATGTTAAATCATCATTGTTCAAAGTTCAGGGCATGAACCACTGCTTATTTGAACCTCTAAAGAAAATACCTGTACATAAACAAAAACATGTGGTGATAGTTCCAGAAGTTGAGCTGATTGAGCAAAACAAATGTGACATTTGAATTCAGATCATGAAAATTGTTGTTCAATCAGTTACACAATCTGAGACAATCAATTTGTTGTTGACCAGTGTTTTCTACGTGAAAATAGAGCCCTTAGCGTTCTTATCAGGAAACAACGTTTTGTGGCGCCACACATACATACTGTATTATTTTTTGATAGAATCACAAAAAAAAAATATGGTGCAATTGTCAGGGAAGAAGCAGATTGTCCTGGTCAATGTAGCTATATTATAAGAATACAAAGAGGAAATGAAGGAGAGAGTGGATATTGGAGAGGCGCTTGGCAGTAATGGAACCATCAAATGCACCTAAACATTTTGGCGACAGTGACTCTCCATGCTTTGCTTTTTCAGTCACAGGTACATATAAAATTATAAGTATTGTAAAACACAATGTACTGTGTATATATTTACTGTCTACTGGCTGGGCCTCGCTTCGTAGCGAGAAACGTAATTTTTGGTTTCAAAGTTCACACGATACCACCGTCACATCTGCAATGTTGCGACGCCGATCACCTGCGATTCAAATTTGGAATTGCAGCAAAACTAGTGGCCGACGGTCAGTCACTCATGAAAACTAGTTGCAGAGACCCTGCACCTTGCGCAACAGTTCAGTCCCGTTCCGCTGTGTTGCTCGCCGTCAGCGCAAAACATTTGATGGTCTCCACTCATCCCAATTTTTTACACCGTTTCCAATTGCGGCGCAATCTTGGTAGCTCGTATGCAACAAGCTCACCATCACACAGTCTGTTAGAGTGGATATACAATTTAGTGACTGCTATATGGGATCTTTGTAAATCGGGCCCTCTGTTTTCCTCCCTCTTAGTTCACCCCTTAATGAAGCAGGAGCCACAATGGCAAGACGAGGAGGCTCCCCGGAAATGAGGTTACAGAACAGTTATGTTGATCCTCACAACCCAAGAGGCGGCCATGACAGCTCGTTTGGAGTTCGTGTGCAGGTTCAAGGGATTAAAGGTCAGCCCTTTGTAGTTCTGAACAGTTCTGGTGAAGAAAGGCTCAGAGACGTATCGGTCATCACTCACCAGACTGGGTACAAGCCGGGCATGGTGAGGAGGTCCGTGGATGAGAGTAGCTCCTCCTTCGAGTTTCATTACCAAAAACATCCAGAGATCATGAGACCGTACGACCCCAGAAGCAACAACCTCAACCATCTCAACCCGACCCAAACCCTTCCTGGAAGAACAGCGGACCGACCCAAAGCCAGGATTCCCCTTCCAGCAGAAGCCCCTTCTGATGACCAGAACACGCCTCCCTCAGAAATACCTGCACATCTCCCCGCGAGGTCCCCAAACTCAGTAGACTCTGAGCCCTTCATGTCCGTAGGGAAGCTGATCAGCCAGTTCAACAGCAGCCCGCGTAGGGGAAGGGGCGGTCCCGGGAGTCGGCTGGACCCGGAGGAAATGCGGCGGTCACGTAGCGTGGACAGCGGCCGAGCGTCTGATTCGTCTTCCTCCTCATCCAGCAGGGCGTCGTCTCTGAAGGGGGGCAGCGGCGCCGCGACCTCAGGCGGGATCTATCCTCCTGGGTCGGCCCGGGCTCGACTGCTGGGCGGAGAGGCCAACAAGAGAGGAGAGAACAAACCCAGCATGCCGCTTAAAGCTCACCATGGGATAGACATGACAGCAAAAGTATTTCACAGAACTAAGGAATTGTCGCATGGTGCCTGCGCAGGTGGAGCTGAGGAAAGAGACGCTCAGGTAAAGCGAAGTCCCCAAGGACACGGTTTCTCATTTAAAAGGTTCTGTTTAATGATGCTCTCTAACCAGGTCACTCCTGATCTTCTGAAAGGACAGCAGGTGTCTGTCGACCCGAATGAAGATGCAGCGAAACGAATGCTCTTCACCTACCTCAAGGAAGGGTGAGTGACCACAAAACCCTTAGTAGAAGGCGGTTCTCTACCTCTGCCGAACAATCCCAATTTGGATCACCAAACTATACAACTACAGTATACGGAGCAAACATACTGCTTCATGTGTGTCAATTTTGCCATTGTAATTGATACACTCACTGCAGTACTAATAGAAGTCACTCGCAGTTTACGGACCTGACGTCTGTGCAGGCAGTCTGGGTTCATTTGCCACTCAATGACAGTGCGAATGGTCGTCTGTCTCCATATATATGTGCCCGCCGTACTGGCTCGCACCGCTCCCCAGTGACCAAGGACAGGATAAGCGGTATTGACAGACACTGCTAATAAGATAGATCATATTTTTATTTTCAGTTTATTCCCGTCAGCCGAGTTTCATTCATAAAACAATTTCCATCGACAGGATGTCGCAAGTAGATACTGATATTCATTCCAGCTTAAATATCTCTCAACTCTCCTGTGCTGATTCACTGTATATCTAAAAAATAGAACCGCTATCGCAAAAAACAAAACAAAAAAAACAACATTTGATAGATTAGTGTGATGATAGCAGAAAGAGTAAGAGTTCAATTATTTTAACTTACGCCATTGTGTAGTTTAGTGTGCTAACAGGGTTGCTGGCCCAGCTGCTCACACACACGCACACGCACACACACACACACACACACACACACACACACACAGTCAGTCCATCAGGAATGCAGAGCGTGATCTCGCTTCTACTGATAAAATGACTCCTTAACTTGGAATGTCTTTAAGCGCTATCACCTATTTTGACTTATGTGCTCAGATAAACGTCTGTGCGGCAGGCTGAGAGAAGCCCTGCCAACGTTTTCATCCCTGCGCAATTGAGGCAAAAAGACAAGTGTTTATGAAGCATCTCTTGCTCCTCAGGACGACTGATGAATTGTCGGTCACCAAGAGGAAAGTCAGCCTGCTGCTTGAAAGGATCAACAGACTGAAGTGGAAAACAGGTGTGAATGTGGAGGAGGAGATGAAAGTGAGTGGAGGGGAGAAATGTTCTCCATTGTTACTAACTATTGACAATCTAGCATGTTTGATTTGAAATTTTCACTCCTGTAGGATCAGACAGTCGAGGCGAAGCAGCTGCTGGAGAAACAAGAAGCCCTGGAGTCACAAGTGTGCGACTTGAAGCAAAAACTGGAAACCGAGATGAAGGTTTTGATGCAATTTTTACTTGATTCTTACTTGATACACCGAAATCACTAAAAGCTTCCTTTTGAGCCATGTCTCTTTGTCCGCCAGAATGAAAAGACACTTGCCAAAGCCTGCGAGAAGGCCCGGACCGAAAAGAAGAAGCTGCAGGAAGAGTTGGCCACGAGTCAGGCCGAGCTCTCCAAACTCAGGAGCAAACTGACGGAAATTGAGGCACAACTTAAGTCTACCAAAGACGAGTCAGCAAATGTCTTCCCTTGTTCATTTGTTAAACTGTAAAGCACTTAAACACCAACTTGTAGAGCACAGAACAATACAACGCAGTTTTTTGATGCAAATACATTTTGGTGTTAGTCTTGCAGAATTTGACCATATGTAACAGTTTTTTTTAATAGTATAAAGGGAATAAATCATTTTTAAATAGTTTTTGACATATATAAAAAAATTTACCAGTGCATAATTACACATATCAGCATTTTAGTGGTTATTTGGTGGTATTTTGGTGGTTCGCCACGCGCCGATTCACCTATTTGCAGATTTTATGATTTTCTTTTTTTTTTTTACTTTATTTTTTTTAATTTGTTTTCTTTTTATTATTTTTTTTGTGGGTGGGTAAGCAATCCCAAAAATATTTGCAGGTTATCCCCGCTTATTCAAGCAAAGTGTTTTCAATGCAGTTACGACGGCCATCAATCATCTCGAGATTTTTGCTGGTCGCGGTCTGGCCCGGTCCCTTGTTATCCTAACAGTCGTAGAATGTTTTTCTCTCTTTTTGGATCTCATTAGATTGTGCACGTGTCCTTAATATTATGACCAGTGAGTTCATATTCCCAGTCCTATTTTATCTCTTGTTCTCGACATGTGTGTAACAGTTGCGACAAATTGTCTCTCATAGTATTAACAGTGAAACAGAGTGATTATTACGATATTGTACTGTACATTGTATATTTCCCAGGTTGACTCAGATGATTGCGGACAGGGAGCGTTCTAAAGTGCAGATGAAAGACCTCCAGCAGCAGCTCTCTGAGATGCATGATGAACTGGACCAATCCAAGAAGGCAGAATTGATAAATGCGGAGAAAGAAGTCCTTTTGAAGGTAAAACCTCAACCTCCCAATTCTCCACAGCAGGTTACATAGAAGGGGTGTGAAAGTGTTGATGACCATGAGTCATGTCTCAGGATATGGCCCAGCTGCGTGCAGACTTTCAGGACATCCTGCTGGTGAAGGAGGAGCACGAGGAGCTTCTACAACAGCAGGAAAAGGAGCTCAGAGACTTGAAGGGGGCCATCAAAGATGAAGTGGAGATGCACGATAAATACATTGCTGCTCTTAAGGAAGAATATGAATTAGAGCTCGAACATCTCATGAGGGATTTGGAGAAGACTAAAGAGGTAAATCCAAGCCGTTCGTTACTGTTCTTCTTCACAAGATCTTCCCTTATAATTCCAACTCAGAGCAACGCCGTGCTGGGCCGAGAGAAGGTGGAGGCGTTGGAAGAGGGCGGTGCAGCCGAGGAGAAGCTCCAGGAGCTGAGTCAGCAAAGAGATCAACTCAAGGGAAAAGTGCAGGAGCTGAGCAGCAAGGTGGATCAGCTGAGTCGAGCCGTTCAGGAGTCGAAAGCGTTGGAGAGACTGCAGGAGCAGCGAGCCAAGCAGTTGGAGGTTTGTTACCTCCACCCAGGAGGATTTCTCTTCCTCTACATGAGTACATATTTTTACTACATCAACCTGAATGGAAGTTATTCGAAACAGCACGGCGGGGAGGTGGTTCGCAGGTCTGCCTTACAGTTCAGGAGTTCAAGATTCAAATCTGCCGTTCAATCTCAAGTGTTTGTGTGGGTTTTCTTTTTAAATTGTCCACAGGTGTGAATTTAAGTGCGAACAGTTGCTTGTCTATACGCAAGGCCAATCACGAACCATTATGGGAGTCTGGTCGAGCTCCCGATTGCTTTGATAAGAAATAATGGAAATAACCACCAGGGTCAAAATGTTGGTTTCTATGGGTTTAATTGTTGAGAATGTGCCCTGACTGAAATGATGTCATGCGGTCTTGGTTTTCCCGCTGTTTGTTTGCTCTAAAGAGGGAAAAGCAGCAGTTGGAGGAAACGTTGCAGGACGTGAGGAGGAATGAAGAGGAAATGTGTCAGTCCAACCGCTCGCTGCTGGCTCGTCTGGAGGAAGTGCAAGTAAAAAAAAAAAAAAAAGGAAAAAAGAAATAGGGCACTTTTTGAAAGTATCTTGACATGGATTTCAAAGTTATACTCTCGGTTGTTTTAGAGTAAGCTGACCAAACTCAACCACGAGCACAGGGACATGAAGGAGAAGCTCAGGGAAAAGCGGAAACAAACTGAAGAGCTGTGGAAGAGCAAAAGTCAGCTGGAGGATGAGAGAAGGCTGCAGGACAGGACAGTGGAACAACTTCAGAGGAATGTATGAGCCTCCCTGTCTCTTTCTCTCGCACCGCGGGCGCGGCTGACTGAACCTTATGGGGGAGTTTCACCTCAATCCTTGTAAATCTGTCTGCTCAGATGAATAGCATCATGGAGGACTGCCAGGCATCTACAGATGTTCTTCAGAGCCAGGTCGACGAGGCCAAAGAGAGGAGTCAGAGGGAGTTGGCCGAGCTTCGCAGACAGCTCCAGGAAAAGGGAGCTGACCTGGAGAAATCCCAACTCGCGGCCAAAAAGCTTCAGGATGAGGTGTGGCCCTTGCAAATTATTTTGCTGACTCTATCAGAACGTGGGTTCAAATAGCTAAGCCACTGATGAAAAAGACCAAAGGGAATTTTTAGCTACAATGAGAGGCCAAGGAACACTTCACTTGTATTAACAATAAAAAGTAGTCAGAAGTATCAGTTCTTTAACTTTCCTTTACTTTCTTTTCCTTATGTGCGTGTTTATTCTGTGCTCAGCTGCTTCCTCTGGAGGAGGATCTGCGGAGGTGTCACAGGGAGCAGGAGGAGGCCCAGTCTCGGGCCCGGCAGCTGGAGCAAAGAGCGGAGGAGCTGGAGGAGAGGAACGCCACCACGGTGGACGATCGCGAGCGGCACGTCAAACTCCTCGAGGTGAACGCATTTAGGAACACGAGAACACACTCGCGTTCATTCAGCACGTCTGCTTCACAGTCAGAGGATCTTGATTTTGATTCAAATATTGTGTGATTGTGTTCAAATATCCACTCCTTGAAGCGTTATGACACCGCCACATAGATTCCATTCGTTAGTCCGTCTATGGCATTGCCCAGCAAGTTATAGCATAAAGGTAGCAGACTTCAAGGCAAAGTTAGGCGGTTGTTTGAAATACACAATGTATCATTGTCTTTGTTTAGGATTAGTTGAATGAAACTTCTTTTTGGGAGAATTGTTTACGATCTGCCAAACTGCTGCTTGTTGTAAAGTCAGTTGAGCTTAGGTCACTGGCACCATACGGCACTTGTATTTCAAATGTTTGCTCGCAGGTCGAAGCAAAACAATTGGCCAAATGACGGCTCGTATCTCGGAAAACTCCAAAGTCAAGTCACTCTTATTTCAAGGCATCACTGTAAATCCACCTAAAATTAAGGCAGTGTATGCTTATGTTGCAGCTTCTCAATCTCATGTCGCGAAATAAATTAAGCAAACTATTAAAAGCGGCTCTCAATGTCATGGAGTACAGTTCTACAACCACGATAATAAACATATACCTGATTTAATACCGCAAGTCAAATCAAACTGGCATTCCCCAGAAGTTGAATCAAGAGAACTGGACCCTTCTTGGCTGTTAAAAGTGTTTCATCTTGAATCCAAAAAGCTTCTATGGTGATAAATGTTATGTGTGGATTCCCCCAATGTATGTGTCCGGTGGGAAATAAGGGGACAGGGGGATTATTACCATGAGATGGATGACTGAGAACCGACAAAGACAAAAGTGGCATGATTGTCTTTTTAAAGGTTAATAACATTTTGTTACTACTCCTGTATTACATGCTGATGATTCCATGACGTGACTATTCATTCATACATACATGAGTCACACTTAGATTGCACTTGATCACATGCCGTGGGGCGTTTATGTCTTTGGCACCACTATTTGTCTTTGCCTTTTCCTTGCACTGGGAGCCATGAGGGCGCCGAACGGCGCCGCTGCCGCAGCATCTCACGGCTCAGCACTGTTTGTCTTGCTGATGACAAAACATTACACAGTGACATCAGTGTGTTGACACAGCGCGTCAAGCGAGGAAGCCTCGTGTTTACTGGGAAAGGTTCTCCGACCTGTCCGAGTGGGACACAAACACTGGAACGTTGTACGTTTGTACAATCACCGACGCCCTGAGGAGAGGCAATCTCTTCTCTCATACCTTTTCTAACTAGTTGGAGCAATAATTAAGTGAGCAGCCATATATTGTAGGTCGGTTGGTTAGGTTGCTATATATATATATATATATATATATATATATCAACATGTATGAGAAAGTCAAACAAGCAATTCAATTGTTCTGTAATAATGTAGGCAAAATGACAATCACAAGCATCATCCGCCAATTATAACAACATACAACACAACATAAAATGGAATAGCGACACGTTAACAATAAAACCACCCAGTCGAGCATTCTCCTCATTCGGATGCGTTTCAAATAGTGCACCATTACCATCATATATACCTACCATCTGCTTATGTCTGAATTATGTTATCAAGCTATAATCCACAACTTTTTTTGTTGAAAAAAAACCGAAAAAAAACCCAACTAATTTTCACCCAAGCCACGACAAGAGGAGATGACACAATGCTAATTAAGCCATTCAGCTCCTCTCACATCTTGCCGTACAGGTCATGGCTCACATTAATGGTGGAAAAAGTTTTGAAAAGGTTTATATTGGTCTCATTTTTTTGACATCACAAATACCTAGCATTTCAACAGGGGTGTGTAGACTTTTTATACCCGCTGTATTTGTGTTCTGTTCTGGTTGAACTCCAAATTGTACAACTTCAGGGGCAATACAAAATACTTTTGTATTTGGAATTTTGGTAACTGGTATATAGAAAATTCAAATATTTTGTCGTTGTTTTCTTCGCAGGGTCGCATCGGTCAGCTGGAGGAGGATGTGAACGATGAGCGCAGCACTGCTGACCGACTGATGGAGCGATTAGACAAAACCAAAGAGCAGGCAGGTTTAAAAACCTTTATGTATAACACTGACCTTTTCTTTATTTGTAAAGATTCAGTCAAGGGTCAACCTGCCCATTGTAGGATTATTATCTTAAGTTGTGTTTTAACCACAAACAGATGTGGGGGCTGCATACTCAGATTTCCCCACAGCTGCTGATGCTATGTCCAGTCAACTCCTAAAAAGTGTGTTTTTGTTCCATCGTGTTCACTTTGTAGTCGCGTTGATGTACGGCTCCGCTCGTCACATGTCATATGTTTCTTATTACCTCATGTCAGTCAGCATTGGGACCCTTTTTTGCTCAAGTAGGCCACTGCTCATGCAAGCAAAGCGCTGCGGACTAATCGACACAAAACGCTGTTTTGGATGCTGTGCAAAGACACAAAACAGCAAAGTATTGTGTGTGGTGATTCACTTTCCCTTCACTGGGCCTCTGCATGTTATTTGGGCTGAGACTAAGACTGGTAAGACGAGACAGCATTTCCTCTTTTTTCTTTCTTTTTTTTTTTTTTTTTTAAATGAAGTCCATTTAAACCGAAAGTTTTGATTTTTAATTTTTTTTAATGTTATTTTTCTCAATACTGGAGATAGCACAAAGCCATCAGGCCGATCTAAGGGATATTCATCGCATATTCATTTGACATCATATTTATGATTGGTTGGTGTTTATAATTTCCCTGATGGGATGTACAGTATGTCATCTATCTGAAATATAGATTGTGTGCGCGCGCGCACCCCCATAGCCTACTATTTTGTCTATTGTACATTTCGTTGACCTCCAGCCAATGTCATACGACATTGCAATGGGATTGTAATGTGCCGAAGTGTACAGTACATGCTGATGTGTGTCAGGTGGATCAGATGAGGAGCGAGTTGATGCAGGAGAGAGCGGTCAGACAGGACCTGGAGTGTGACAACATGAGCCTGGAAAGACAGGTAGGGTGAACCCATCATTCATAGGAGAATACATACAGTATACAGAATATTACTGTGTGCTCAAAATATCCAAGTTGACATATTGGTCTCAACGAGCTAGGCTAAGGGATGTTGCTGGTTGTATCCTGTAATACAACTTTGGTCCTCAAAGGGCAACAGTGGGTCGCTGCGTGATTGTGTTTCCGTTCAGTCTTTTCTCAGTTGAAGATAAAAGATTATTTGCAATAAATTATGAATAAAACATTTATTGACTAAAAATATACATTTGCTTATTTTACTAATAACTTTATTGGATTATTAAGCATTTTTTTTAAAATGAGCTAGACGGGGGGGGGGGGGGGGAAACAAACAAAACATCTCTCGGGCAGAATCCAAAACCAGTACTTTTCATAAATGATTGAATTTGTCAACGTTTAATGAGCCATTAACATTGCATCATCAGAGAGAGCAAGCCATTTTCAACACTTTAGAATGATCAATAATTTGTAAAAAAAAAAATAAATAAATAAATAAATAACAGACCCACGTGGAGACTGACTGATACTATCGATTTGTGAAGAAAAATATGATATTGACCTAATTTGGACATGTGATTCCATCCGGCAGTGACAAAATATGACAGGACTCAGCATAAAGAAAAGCTTTATTGTTATTGTCTTGATGTAAATACTCGGTGGGCCGGAGTCAAAACCGTAAGCCGTACTTTGCCCACCC
Organism: Phycodurus eques; assembly: GCF_024500275.1. Classification (NCBI taxonomy): domain Eukaryota; kingdom Metazoa; phylum Chordata; class Actinopteri; order Syngnathiformes; family Syngnathidae; genus Phycodurus; species Phycodurus eques. The sequence continues at coordinate 29,156,892 of NC_084529.1, forward strand.
CAGCTCTAAATTGTCCATAGGTGTGAACGTGAATGTTAATGGTTGTTTTTTTTTTTTGGTGCCTTGCGGATGGCTGGCAACTAGTGCAGGGTGTACCTGGCGTCTCACCCCAAGTCATCTGGGATAGGCTTCAGCTAATTTAGTAGCAAGACATCATTTAGGATTTTGCAAATGCGGGACAACCTAATAGCTCTGGCCCGCTATTCTATGTCATCCTCAAAGTGTTTGATGGGGTTAACTGTTCGGGTTAGGGTTGTGTACAGTTCCTCCATACAAAACTAATACACACTCATGCCTTAAAGGTGGAACAAAACAATGGCCTACCTCTCAAATGCTCTGGAAGCATACATTTCTCAGCGTGAAATAGACCAATTGGTTGATTCAGTGAATTGACCTGGCTTTGACCGGCGCTGGTGAGCCAGCATGACGGGAACATTTCATGTCGCCTCGTTTGTGACATTCCTCTGTTCCGTTCCCCGCGTCAGAATAAAGACCTCAAGAGCAGAGTGTCTCATTTAGAAGGATCGCAGAGGACCAACCAGGATTCTCTCATTTCCAAACTCAACAGCCGCATCCAGGAACTTGAAGAGAGATTGCAAGGGGAGGAAAGGTAAGGGCTCCCTGACCGTGAACCAAAAACATTGACTGCGATAGGCTCCGGCACACCCGCGACCCTAGTGAGGATAAGCGGTGCGGAAAATGGAATGGAAAAGGGTAAAGAGTTACGTAATGCCGCAGTGTAAGATAATACTGAGAACAGATTTTGGATAATGGTTCTGCTGCGGTGACATCACATTCCCTATGCTTGTAAGACTGGGAGCATCACAGTGGGAGGGTGTTAAACTACAGGAAGCTTCAGCCGATCTCTTGGCTCATCTCCTTCCAGGGACAACAACAACTTGCAGCAAGCCAACCGCAAGCTGGAGCGCAAGGCGAAGGAGATGAAGATGCACGCGGACGAGGAGCACGCCAACCTGCAGACGCACAGGGACCAGGTATGAGAGGCCGCGTCGCCGCCGGTCACGCTGTCACTTATCTGACTTGTCCCGAACGGCGCAGTTGACTCAGAGACTGAAGACGGCCAAGCGACAGATGGACCAAGCCGAGGAGGAGATCGAGCGCCTGGAGCACGCCAAGAAGAAGCTGCAGAGAGAGCTGGAGGAGCAGCTTGAGGCCAATGAGCAGCTTCATGGCCAAATTGACACGATGAGGAAAGACATGAGGTGAATGCTTACCTTCAGCCTCGTTTGGATTTCACAGAAATGAATGACAAAGTACTGCTAAACTTTGTGACGTTGCTATTTTTTGTTCTTTTTTGCATGACCAGGCGCAAACGGAAATCGCCCCCGGTAATTAAAGTGGCGGAGGACGGAGATGGCCTGGATGACACTGGTTCTGATTAATTGGATAAATAACTCACATCACGTTTGGACTTAATGAGGAGCTCGTTGCAGTAATTCCATTAACAACTCCTATTATCCCGGCATTGTGTTAGGCCTGACCTCTAGTGGCAATATTTTGAACTACTTGATGTGGCAAACCAACCCACAGTGCCGCTACACGATGCGGACAAAAGTTTGGAGATGTACCATGCGTCCATTTTCAAAGAGAGCTTCTCAAACTTAGCGTGTGCTAAGACTACAGCTGAGAATTGTTTCCACAAAAAAAAAAAAAAAAAACCCATCATAACCCTCACGCCAATTACGCATCGCTATTTTAACGTAACTATTTTTACATTGCAAAAATCTCACAGTGCACCACCAAACAAAAATGTCCCAAAAAGTGTATACATTGAAATCACGATGATCTTGTCTCACAATTTTAAGTTAATCATGTAGCTACCTTCCGTCATCTAGCGTAAGAGCATTAAATTCTTCTGCCTGTCTCGATTCGTCACGGGCATCGATAGATTTGTAGACCAATGATATAATTCACTTGAATAAAATTTTTGGCCCGATGAAGTGAAATTGTATCATTTCTTGATGCTCTCTCTCTGGAACACTAATGTCCTGCGAGCACCGTGGTTTACAATCACTGCCTTAGAGCTGTGTTACAGTAACGACACAATAGACACCATTTGGCGAGTTCCCCCTGAATCCAGTCCAGGCTGCAGCTCACCCGGACAAGAGCTATACAAAATGTAATGTAAACAGTCCAATAAATCTTATGGATGCTTCAAGTCGTGTGGAAACAGTTTGGCGAACAAAGATGGTGAGCAAGGCCTTTTCTTCGGTGCAATATCGGTGAAGTCACAAATGTGTTCCATTTTCCTTCTCCTTCCCGTGTGGCTCGGTCGAAATACTTTTGTCCACATTGTTCCAAGTCCTTTTCTTATCTCCCAACTAATGGTTCCATGTAGTGTGATGCGTTTCAAAATGTGTATTGATGTTTATGAACCTCCAGAAATTGTAGAAATAAACTAAAACTTTGTTTGGTTCACGAGGTTGTCCTTCTACATCACATGACTGAAATCGTTTGTACAGTCACGATAAAAAAAGCAACCGCACGCGTCAATCACTGTGCCTGGAAACCCGGTGATGGTTGTACAAGCGGATCAATCCTGCGCGCTGAATGGCTGCGCTTGGGCAGAGGTGGAGATCTGACGTGACATCCGCTTCACAGAGGTTAACACAGCAGGGCCTTCAGGGCACTTCTAATCACAGTCACCGCAGGGATACTTTGAAACATCTCAAGAGGAGCATGAGGAAACACTGCGCGATCAAACATGGAATACTCAAGGAATTCCTGGCAGAATTTCTGGGGACTTTTGTTTTGGTTGTAAGTTAACATTTTGCATTCATAATGTATTCAATGATTTATTTCACTGGACACTCAATGAGACATTTTCACTACGTGCATTTGGGAATGATCCGTTTTAATTGACACTGTCGAGAGGTATTCCTTTCATCCTCTTGCAGTCGTAGTTTAGGGGTGCAGGACTGCACTGCGTCTTACCGACAGGTTTTCTATGGTGTTCCATCCCTTCGGCTGAAAAGCCAACCAAACGATTACAAACACCTCTCGGTATGATGCGGCGCAGTCGTATGCTACTGCAAATGATTACGTATTGTTGACTGAGTACTAAAAGGAGCATTATTATCTTGGTAAAAGCAGATTTTTAGGTTCTCATGAGATTCTGCAGGCCTAGCTGAAGAATTTCCAAGTGAGAGTGTGACCCTACTTCATTACATGATAATTGCCAGGGAGTAAATCTGAAGAATGTTGTGAATTCATCTATCTACGTGTATGTCTTGTCCATATATTTCCAGTTATTTGGCTGCGGCTCAGTCGCCCAAACGGTCCTCAGTCGAAACACTTTGGGTGAGCCGCTCACCGTGCACATTGGCTTCTCCGTAGGACTGATGATGGCGGCTTACGTGGCCGGTGGCGTGTCAGGTAAATATGATTAGGAGTCGTTGTAGACGCATGCGATCGGGTACCGGTTGTTATTCATGTGGTTGATTGATATATTGGAACCTGATTGTTGTTGAACACGTTTTAGGCTACGGTAGGTCATCAAATCATAACCAATTGGAGAATGGCCCTTGCGGTACATTGTGCTTCGTCATGCATTTGTTGTCTATGTAGATTTAAAACATCCATTCAAACCGATAGACAATTTAGAGCATTTTGGTGTCCAAACTATGGCCCGGGGGGCCATTTGCGGCCTGTCTTCTTTTTCTTTTAGCGGCCCACAGTATGTAGTGAAAATGATATTGAACACAGTCTGCATTGCTATTTTAAAAGAAGAAAATAGCATCGGTTCAGTTCGCCCTCAGTGGCGGTGTGAAAGCGAGGCTGAGCGGTTGTCTGTCTCTCTGTATTGTAGTCTCCTAACTTGATGGCCTCCCAGGCAGCCGTGCGCAACCTCCGTGGCTCTGCTGAGCTCCCGTGCAGCAGGAACGTGCCGTTCTTTTCCGGCAGGATTCAGTCAGTGTGCACTGGCCATTGATTCGGTGGAGTCCGAGCGCAGCCTTTGCGGGGTCGTCCGTAACCTGGGGCGCCGAATGTCCCGCGAACATCGATCGCTGGCCCGCGATCGTTTGTCTGCGGCAAACGTTGGCTTCAAAACGTGACCGCCTGCCGTTTGAACAGCAGGACCAAATGGCTCGCACAGAGCCAGAACGCTTTATGTTTAAAAGAAAGTCGGTGATGCTACAGCCGTGATTTATGGCCATTATTGTGTCTGACTGTCTGCTTTTCCTCAAGAAACTCCTGCCACCCCGCAGGGGGCTGCTTTCCTTCTGCTGCCCCTCGTAAATGTGACAACCTCCCTAATGATGGAGAGGGTAACATGCCGGCCTATGAGGGACCGTTGGGGAGATCGTTCCGGATTGCCTTTCACAAACACGACTGAAACACCCTTATTCACACTACTGAGATATATATATATATATATTTTTATTTTTTTTTTTTTTTTTTTTGCTTATACACACTACAAAAACGCATATTTCAGTATATTCTACGAACGGATTTCAGAAAAGTATTTCAGTATATTATGTCGATTTCAGTAGTCAATAAGAGCATTTCAGTAATGTATGAGTGAAAAAAGAATCGGTAGTGCGTAGGAGAACGTTTAAGTAGTGTATATACGAGAAAACATTTCTGTAGTGTGTATGAGAGCATTTCAGTTTCCTGTATGAAAGCGTTTCAGTCGTGCATGTGAGTGGGGGAAAAAAAATCAGTGTCATTTATGAGAGCATTTCAGTTTTGTGTCTGAGCGCATTTCTGTGGAAAAAATGTCTGTAGTGTGCCGAGAATATTTCAGTCGTGTAAGAGTTACTCCCGAATTACGTGCCGAACGACGCCTCGATCCAGGCCGCAGCTCTCACTCGTTCTGGCCTTTGTCCTGCATCCCAGGCGGCCATGTGAACCCTGCCGTGTCTCTGGCCATGGTGATCCTCGGCAAACTGGAGATCTGGAAGTTTCCTTTCTACGTCATCGCTCAGTTTCTCGGCGCGTTTGCAGGAGCTGCTGCAGTCTTTGGATTATACTACGGTAAGCGTACGTGCGTTTCCGTCGTGACCCGATCTCAGTGTTTCGTGACATTTACTGAGCCAACACACGTATACTACATCAGACAAATGACACGGAATTCCAGCAGACAAAAACGTCACCAAATATATGTACATTTTTCTCCAGCTATATCGTGGTCCATCCTTCATGCCCCTGTCATATCGTAGATTTTTAAGTGTTACTTTTTTTATGGGTTATTACAGTATACGAGTGCCCCAACCACGTTTTTTTTTTTTTTTTTTTTTTTTTTTTGCGTTACTTGGTCGATTTTTCTCAAAGTCTTGAGTTGCAAACCGACTTCAGATACGCCGCCGCTTGATTGACGTGGGAAAATAAAAGGAGCAATCAAGGTACTGTAATGCCCAGCCATTTATTGAACGGGACAAACAGTCAAACAGACGAATACAAAATGAAACCACTCAAAAGGAGCATGAAGCAGACACTCACACTGAACTCGCCGGATGGTGAACTGCCAACACGACTGATTTCAGCTCTTTATGTCACTCGCTAGGCCACGCCCCTTGCAGGCACACATCAACTCGTGTGTGTTTGTAACTTTCGACTAAATTATAAAACCAGTTTTAGACACATCTTCTTTTATTATGTATATGTTGTATTTCTATTTATTTCGCACAATACATTGCTATTTTTCGGAACTGACGCCCATTTCAGTCATTTATTGAACGCCAGGAGAACAGTAAAACGCATTGACACAAAACTATTGTCAGCCACAGCTCACGCCCAAACACTCACAAGCAGATTCGCCAGTCATGCGCCACCCCACGGGCCCCGCCTCTTAAAGGTGCAGTCACTAATTGGATACAGCCAGTGATCACTCACAGCAGACCAATGCTGTTCGGAATCGCTGCTTTCTAATGCACACTCGAAAGTTACACCTTTGACTTGCCACAGTGACGAGTGAGAACTCGATGAACTCCTCACAGATGCTTTCATGGACTTCACCAGCGGGATTCTGTCGGTGACGGGAATCAACGCCACCGGTCACATTTTTGCATCCTACCCAGCGAGACACCTGTCAGTTCTTGGCGGATTCATTGATCAGGTGAACTCAGCTCACAATGGCCCAATTACCTTTCTACTGTGCTCTTAATCCCATTTGGGCTCGAAATACGCCAACCTCTATGAAATGGCGGTAATGCGAGATTGATCGCCCCATTTAGTCTGAGAACACCCCCCCTCCTCTTTTGCTTTGTTTGGTTTTGGGGTTGAATGACCTGTTTCCTGGTATTCACCGCAAGGTCAGATCTATACTCGGCACCGTTTCCAGTCTGTTAAGTTGGTGCACTGGTCCAAAAATAACACGTTGGTGCTGGAAAATGTTGAAGACCACATGGAGTGACCCACTCAGATGAGTCGAGATGAGCGAATGGGCTCATGGTTGTGTTACAATGCTGCCTAGTTCACATACATGTACGGCGCAACCTTACAGGTCCAAGAAAATCTTTTGTTTGGATTTAGAATCAGAGTTTACAATAGGAAATCATGGAAATGGTTTGATGATTTGATTACTGAGGATGAACTTTAGCCATCATAAGGCATATTAAAGTTTACAGGCAATGTTTTATCATTTTAGGTAGCACACTTCAATTGTGATACCAAGATACGTGTAAAAAGAAGCACTGAGGACCACTGTTAAAATATAACATTAAAAACAATAAAAGGGGTCTAAATCTTAACTTACTACTTACCAACTAATTAGGTCAATTTAACAGCGTGGATTTTGTTTTCACTAAAATTAGCCATTGCTATGTAAATCTACAAATTTGAACAAGCCATTCTGTTTACTAAAAACCTTTACCTTATTAATGTATATATCAAACAACATTTTGACTTATTTTGGAAGTAGTTTAGATTCATCGTAACTTAGCTTAATAGGGTCGGGGGGGGGGGGGGAATAGGACATATAGGATCCTTAAAAATAAATAAATAAATGTATATATTTTTTAAAAAGGCAGACAGAAAGTTTACACTCACCTCACTTTGGTCTTAAGTTGGTCCAAAAGAGTGACGTCCCATCCCGAATGCTGATTGATGGGAACTAGTTTTTTTTTTCTTTAGAGGGCGAAACTACAACGGACTAACAGGGTGGAATGCGATACAGGGGACACACACACACACACACACACACACACGAGAAAGTGCAGCCATGAGCTCCATTGTCTGCAGGTGGTGGGCACGGGCATGCTGGTTCTGTGCATCCTGGCCATCGTCGATGGAGGAAACATCGGCGCTCCGAAAGGTGTGGAGCCACTGGCCATCGGGCTGATCATCATGGCCATCGGGGTGTCTATGGGGCTGAACTGTGGATACCCCTTGAATCCCGCCAGGGACCTCGGACCTAGACTGTTCACCGCTGTGGCCGGATGGGGGATGGAGGTCTTCAGGTGACTGCAGGACACGTTTGGGATTATTAACTCTACAGGTCACAATGCAGTATCAGTTGCTATTTGAAGAAAGTTCTTTTCTCCTGCCATATTTATGTGGACACATATAATTACGCTGGATAACTTCAAATGCAAAGCCTCATAACATGCTCACTCTTTTTTCCCCCCTGGTCACATTACACAGAATTCATAAGGCTCAATTAAAGTCAGTCATGCCCACAGCAGAGAAAGGACAGGGACAAAACCATGAGCCTTCCAATCTTTTCTTGTCCTTTCACCCCCAGAGCAATGTTTCTGAGTCTTTATTGAGCCAAGGCACATATTTTGCATTTAAAAAAATTCATGCCACACCACCAAACAAAAATATTCCTAAAAGTATGTCTCACATGTAATGTATAATGAAAAATGGATGATATTGTCTCAATCGACTCACACTATTTACTTTCTCACCGTCAAATCCCGGCCTGTTTGTTCGACACAGGTTCATTTGACCTTCTGCCATCTTGTGGAAGAGCGTTGAAATGTTTTGCCTGTCGCCAGATGTCGCTGGCGTAGATAGATGAACAAAGATACATCAATGGTAGGAAATACATTGTCAGTGTCCTGGTGTCCCGAGCTCTGGGACTCAAGACAAATGCCGTACTGTGACCTCGGAAAGAAGGCACAGCAGCAACCTGCTCGGCCTGGTGTACACCTCGACTCGGTCTTCATGGAGCTGCAGCTCACGGATGAGGACCCATTCTCTTGTTTTTTTTTTGGGGGGGGGGGGGGGGGCTGTTGCTCGTCTCCTCCTTATTTTAAGTAACGGCAGGGCTTTCTGATGAAAAAAAAAGACAAATCCCTACTGCCGAGCTGAGGCCTACTTTACGTCGAGTTGGTTAGCGGACAAACAAACATATTGATTGAAATAAATGATTAGGCAACAAGCATTGTTGGGTTATTATATAATGTCACGTGCGCTCAACAGACGCGATTGATTGTTGCTGTTGTTGATCCGACATGATTCCGTTACACTTTTCAAAGTCTCACCTACCATGTGTTACAGCACGGCAGGCTACTGGTGGTGGATCCCAGTGGCGGGGCCCATGGTGGGGGCTGTGGTCGCCGCCGTCCTGTACTACCTGCTCATCGAGCTTCATCACCCCCGCGACCAGGCCGAGAAGCCCCGCGAGGAGGAGGGCGAGGAGGAGGAGGAGGAGGAGGACGAGGACGAGGACGAGGATGACGAGGACTGCAGTCTGAAGGACAAATACGAAATGATCACCATGAGTTAAACATAGTGGCGGGCCACGCGTTTCGTACCCGGGCCCTCAGTGGGAATTTACCCGGCTTAATCCACCTTTTAATACCACCACTATCATGTCGCAATTATGGAAGCAATTCTATACTATATATATATATAGACACATACACAAAATTTAAAAATATAACACGACTCAACTGTGCCACGTACATCATCTAATAAACATAATTCAAAGAAAATACATCCTACTCATCAGAGATGCTAATTATTAAAATGTATTAATGTTTCTTTTTTTTACAGTTTTGCTCGTCAAATTTGGCCTGCTCTGACCAACCAATCAGAGGACAGTAAAATGCTAATGTTGTCGGCCCTGTGAAGCAAACTTGGAATCTAATCCCTCATTGCTAATATAGTTTAAAGTACATTTGGCAGCACTGCTGATTCTGAAAGCCCTGGGCTGGTTGACGTGGCAAAAAAACAAACAAACAAACAAACAAACAAACAAAAACGAGAGGAGACATTCAGTGCACGTGGGCACATTTCCTCAGGTTATGGTCGATCTCGTGAAGAATTTTCACTTCAGGATGCGTGCACTCTTTGTTAACGGCGCAATCGACTGTAGTTACACCTATGATCAACCTTTTTGGCCCACTCGCAACACTCAATTCGAATTTGATGCAACGCAGCAGCTAATTGTACAAATTAACAGTTCTACGCAAGCAAGTCTGCTTGCGAATAAATACAATATGCATAAAACAGGTGTGGTAAGCTCAAGTATTTAAATGTAAGTTGATGGAAATGTAATGAACATTATGAATGGATGAAATGTAAATATTGTACTGTCGGATATTAGATATTACAAGCAAGATAATCTCCTTCATATTTGCTCCTGTTATTCTGCAGTAGTCCAAATATTTTTACTTTTTTGTTTTACTTGTTTTGTTTTCTTAAGCAAACCAAATGTATTCCTGTTGTTTTGTTTAAATTAAAATTTCTACAAACTAGTTACCTGTATTTTAAGTCATCATTGGTTATTTTGTGTAAGATACAAAACGTAGGTTTCCTAAGGCAGCACACTGGACTAGTGGTTAGAACGTCTGCTTCACAATTGTGAGGTTCGGGGTCAGAATCTCAGCTCTAAAGAGCAACGTTAACTGCACACCTAACGCGAACACGACATGACGATTTTAAGTTTAAGTCACTAAATGTGGTTCCCCGGCCCCTTATGGGCCACAAATGCTTGTAATGATATGGACAGGATTGTCATGACAACGGCATACTAGCGCAGCCAATCAAGCTACACTATAAACTTTCATGTTTACATTTCCTTACAAATGAATACAATTAACCTTGCACATTGAGTTAATATAGACTGCTCGATAACTATGACATGTACTGTATGGGTGTAGGTTCCACTTAAAGCAGCCATAGAATGATGCTGGATGACTGAATGACGGGCCTGCTACTTAAATACAGATTATGAGTACTTTTGCCACCTCTGGATGGCGTGAATGCATGGTTATGTCAGCGCCACAAGCTTGAGGGTACAAATTGAAAATCAATACAGGCCACATTCCATTGCATGTGCAAATTAAGCCAGGGCCTGACACGGTCTTCTTTCCTGGTTGGTTATTACGACATCATTACATACGCTCATCGGGTCATAGAAATACATGTCCTGCGTGGTTTCAGGAAAGGAGGCTAGTGTCAACACAATGGATACAAGAAGTGAACACACCAAGGCTTTTCTATGTAAAAAAAAAAAAAAAAGGGGGGGGGGGGGGATAATCAACAATGTGTTCTATAACCCATTGGTTCTCAGACTTTTCACGAGTAACACCTAAAAAGAA